>NC_057801.1:543589746-543889746 GCF_018294505.1 Triticum aestivum
GGGAGTGGAGTGGATAAGAGCGAACGAGGGAATCGAGGGGGTGAGGTGGGGTCCTTATCCCCTCGTCGGGGCATCGCCGGCGAGGTGGTCCGGCTGGGGCACGCCCCTGTAGCGACTGGGTCGGGGGAACATGGGAGGGGGAAGCGGCCTGGTGGGGTTTGGTGGGCCGGCTGGGCGAAGAGTTGGGCCAAGGTCCATAGGGGGCTTCTTAGTTTTTTTGTTTTGTCTTTCTTTTTCTTATTTATCTATTCTGTTGTATACTAATTACACATTATTTTAAGTTTAGTAAAATATAAAGCTAGAACCTAAATTAGTATCAATAAATAGGCCGCTACCGAAAATAACTTGGCACCTAAATAAAATACTTTGCAATTTTTATTATTTAAAAAGAATTTAAATAATTGTTTTAGCCACTATTATATTCACAAAAGGGCATTTAAATATTTTACAAAAGTGTTGGGTCACCGCCATAATTTGTTATGGAATATCCGCCACACTTTGAACATTTTAGTTTTCATGTTTGAGAAATTAGAATCTTGGACTTTAATTTGAATTTGAGTTTGAACTAAGATTTGGATCAAGCGAGAATTAGCAACAGTAATATGATGACATGACATCATTAGCAGGGGATTAATGTAGCTTAGGTATCCGGGCATCACAATACAAAACAGAATTTCATTTGAAGGTTTGGAGTTTGGCACATACAAATTTACTTGGAACGGCAGGTAGATACTGCATATAGGAAGGTATGGTAGACTCATATGGAATAACTTTGGGGTTTATGGAGTTTGGATGCACAAGCAGTATTCCCGCTTAGTACAGGTGAAGGCTAGCAAAAGACTGGGAAGCGACCAACTGAGAGAGCGACTACAGTCATGAACATGCATTAAAATTAATCAACACCGAGTGCAAGCATGAGGAGGATATAATCCACCATGAACATAAATATCATGAAGGCTATGTTAATTTTGTTTCAACTACATGCGTGAACATGTGCTAAGTCGAGTCACTCAATTCATTTAAAGGAGGATACCACCCTATCATACCACATCACAACCATTTTAATAGCATGTTGGCATGCAAGTTAAACCATTATATGCTCCTAGCTAATTAAGCATGGCATAAGTAACTATAATCTCTAATTGTCATTGCAAACATGTTTATTCATAATAGGCTGAATCAGGAACGATGAACTCAGCATATTTACAAAAACAAGAGAGGTCGAGTTCATACCAGCTTCTCTTATTTCAATCAGTCCATCATATATCGTCATTATTGCCTTACACTTGCACGACTGAACGGTGTGTATAATAATAACAGTGCACGTGCATTGGACTAAGCTGGAATCTGCAAGCATTCAATTCAAGGGAGAAGACAAGGTAATATAGCTCTTGGTTAAATCAACAATCATGCATATGAGAGCTAGTAAACATTTTCATTATGGTCTTCTCCTCTCGACCCCCAAAGGAAATAAAAGAAATAAAACTATTTACACGGGAAAGCTCCCAACAAGTAAAAGAAGAACAAGAAATATTTTTGGGTTTTCTTTTAATTACTACTACAAGCATGGAAATTAGAATAACTAATTTTTTTTGGTTTTTCTTAAGGTTTATCAAACACACAAGAAGAAAACTAGAAGAAGAAATTAAACTAGCATGGATAATACAATGAAAGAGTATGAGCACCGACAACTAGAATAATGTGTGAACATGAACATAAAGTCGGTGAGAAATACATACTCCCCCAAGCTTAGGCTTTTGGCCTAAGTTGGTTTATGACCAAGGAAAGCCTGACTGATATCCGAAGTTGTAACTGGGGTCATACTGAGATGCAGCAGCCATTGCCTCCTCGGCTGCAGCATGGCGGCGAGCTGCTTCCGTCCTCCTCTCGTACTCGGTTGCCTCCTCCCTGGTTGTAAAATATCGTCCTTTTGCCTGATAATCAAAAAGGGTAGGAGCAGGGAGAGTAACATGGACAGCGCGGCGTCTGTCAAAGATTAGTCGATACTAGAGGAATTGTTCATTCCTCTCAAGAAAATGATGACTGACCATGGCATTATAATCTAAATAAACGGGAGGCAACTCCCTATCACCCTCATGTGGAGGTATACCAATATAATTAGCAACATGGGTCGCATAGATACCTCCAAACATGGGGCCCTTTGTACGGTTCAAACTTAATCGTTTAGCAATAACGACACCCATACTAAAAGTGTAATCATCAAATAAGGCATGGAACAGTATAATAATATCAGGAACACTGAGGTTTCCACAGTTTCCGCGACCAATTAAGCATCGACTAGCAAATATGGCAAAGTAGCATAAAATAGGAAAGTGTATGCTAGTCATTCTTGCATCGGAAACCTTCCTCGATCCCCCTATAGTAATAGTATCAATAAAACCATCCACATCTTTACGATGTGGTTCCTCTAAGCCGCCCTCAAAGGGAATTCTACAAACCGCGCAAAAATTACGTAATGACATGTCCTTAGTCTCATCATATAAGTGAAAAGCTGCTGAAGGAGGTGAATTCTTAGGATAATAGTAAAAGTTTTGCACAAAAGTATTGGTGAGTAAGAGATATTGTTCAGCCTGGTCGTGGAGGAAGTCGGTGAGGGCCGCATTATCAGCCAAAGAATAGAATTCTTCATAAATTCCGGCTGCTCCCAAGAAATCATCACAAGGCCACTCACACGGCCATACTTCCGCTACACGAGGAAGATTATACTTGGACTTTTCTTTCTCCTTAGCTTGTTTGTCTTTGGAGCCTTGGCTAGAAGAGCCCCTTAAGAACAATCTCTTCATCTTTTTCTGAAAATTTCTGAAATTTTTAGTAACTTCAAAATAAAAGTGAATCAAACTCAACAAAATTGATAGCAACTACTCCCACAAGTGCCCAAGGCCTATATCATGCATTTCAGTTACCTGGAACCTCATAAATTTGACATGCAAGCTCAAGAACAGGGTCACCTAGGCAGCAAAAATTTGCAATGAATAAAGCAATAGAACAAAAACTAATTGGACCAATGGAGGAGTCACATACCAAGCAACAATCTCCCAAAGTAGTTTTGTGAATGGAGCTTTGAGCAAGGAGATCAAAAATCGCGGCAATATGAGCTAGAACTCGTGCTTGAGCTGGATGGGGATTTTTTTGGGAGGAAGACGAAGTGTATGGGTGCAGGAATAAGTGGAGGGGGCCACCATGGGCCCACAAGGTAGGCGGCGCGCCCTGCAAGGGTGGGTTCACCCTGGACCCTCGTGGCCAGGTGCTTGCCCCCCTGCTGTGTTCTTAGTGCTTAAAATCCTCAAATATTCCATAAAAAATCATACTAAATTTACAGGGCATTTGGAGCACTTTTATTTTTGGTTCACTTTTTATTGCATTGATAATTCAGAAAACAGACAAATAATACTATTTCAGCTTTATTTATTCTAAATAACAGAAAGTAAAAGGAAGGTACAAAAGATTGTGCCTTCTAGTTCCATCCATCTCATGATCATCAAAAGGAATCCACTAACAAGGTTGATCAAGTCTTGTTAACAAACTCATTCTGAATAACATGGAACCGGAGAAATTTTGAATAACACTTAGGTTACCTCAACGGGGATATGAACATCCCCAACAATAAGAATATCATATGTTTTCTTGACAGCAGGAAGAGGAAATTCAAAACCTCCAATAATGATAGTTCGAATTTTTCCAATAGAATTGATGTTATGAACTTGAGGTTGTTTCCTCGGAAAGTGTACCGTATGCTTATACCATTAACATGAAAAGTGGAATTGCCTTTGTTGCAATCAATAACAGCCCCTGCAGTATTCAGAAAGGGTCTACCAAGGATAATCGACATACTATTGTCCTCGGGAATATCAAGAATAACAAAGTCCATTAAGATAGAGACATTTGCAACCACAACATGCACATCCTGACAAATACCCATAGGTATAGCAGTTGATTTATCGGCCATTTGCAAAGATATTTCCGTAGGTATCAACTTATGCAATTCAAGTCTATGATATAAGGAGAGAGGCATAACACTAACACCGGCTCCAAGATCACATAAAGCAGTTTTAACATAATTTCTTTTAATGGAGCATGGTATAGTTGGTACCCCTGGATCTCCAAGTTTCTTTGGTATTCCACCATCAAAAGTATAATTAGCAAGCATTGTGGAAATTTTAGCTTCCCGTATCTTTCTTTTATTTGTAATGATATCCTTCATGTATTTAGCATAAGGGTTTACTTTAAGCGTATCAATTAAGCGCATATGTAAGAAGATAGGTCTAATCATTTCAGCAAAGCGCTCAAAATCCTCATCATCCTTTTTCTTGGATGGCTTAGGAGGAAAATGCATGGGTTTCTGAACCCATTGTTCTCTTTCTTTACCATGCTTCCTAGCAACAAAATCTCTTTTATCATAACGTAGATTCTTTGATTGTGGGTTATAAAGATCAACAATAGGTTCAATCTCTACATCATTATTATTGCTAGGTTGAGCATCAACATGA
This sequence comes from Triticum aestivum, assembly GCF_018294505.1. NCBI lineage: Eukaryota > Viridiplantae > Streptophyta > Magnoliopsida > Poales > Poaceae > Triticum > Triticum aestivum. The sequence continues at coordinate 543,594,255 of NC_057801.1, forward strand.
ACATTATCATTAGGTTCATGTTCATCACCTGATTGTGTTTCAGCATCAGAAATAGAAATACCATTGGGATTCTCAGGTGTGTCTACAACAGGTTCACTAGAAGCATGCAAAGTCCTATCAGTAACAAAGTTAGGTGAAGTAGCAAAAGTGGGGTCATATTTCATTGTAGTATTCAGAGTTTTCTGTTTAAGTTTAGCTAGTAATTTCTTAAGATCTGATCTATCATTGCAAGCAAGAAGATCTCTAGTAGTTTCTTCATCCATAACATGACCCTCAGGAACAACAGGAAATTCATACTTAGGGGGAGAACCTTCATCATCACTATCATTAATGGTTTCATCTTCAATAATTTCATTCTCTCTAACCCTAGCAAGTTGTTCATCAATATATTCACCTAATGGCACAGTAGTATCAAGCATAGAAGTAGTTTCATCATAAGTATCATGCATAGCAGAAGTGGCATCATCAATAACAAGCGACATATCAGAATTCATAGCAGTAGCAGGTTTAGGTGTCGCAAGCTTACTCAAAACGGAAGGAGAATCTAGTGCAGAGCTAGATGGCAGTTCCTTACCTCCCCTCATGGTTGAGGGAAAAATCTTAGTTCTTTCGTCTTTCAGGTTCCTCATAGTGACCAGCAGATATAAATCCCAAGTGACTCAAAGAATAGAGCTATGCTCCCTGGCAACGACGCCAGAAAATAGTCTTGGTAACCCACAAGTATAGGGGATCGCAACAGTTTTCGAGGGTAGAGTATTCAACCCAAATTTATTGATTCGACACAAGGGGAGCCAAAGTATATTCTCAAGTATTAGCAGTTGAGTTGTCAATTCAACCAAACCTGGATAACTTAGTATCTGCAGCAAAGTATTTAGTAGCAAAGTAGTATGATAGTAATTGTAACAGTGATAAAAGTAATGGTAGCAGTTTTGTAGTAATTGAAACAGTAGCAATAGAAAAGTAAATAAGCAAGCACAATATGTGAAAAACTCGTAGGCATTGGATCAGTGATGTATAATTATGTCGGATGCGATTCATCATGTAATAGTTATAACATAGGGTGACACAGAACTAGCTCCAATTCATCAATGTAATGTAGGCATGTATTCCGAATATAGTCATATGTGCTTATGGAGAAGAACTTGCATGACATATTTTGTCCTACCCTCCCGTTTGCAGCGGGGTCCTAGTGGAAACTAAGGGATATTAAGGCCTCCTTTTAATAGAGTACCGGACAAAAGCATTAACACATAGTGAATACATGAACTCCTCAAACTACGGTCATCACCAAGAAGTATCCCGATTATTGTCACTTCGGGGTTGTCGGATCATAACACATAATAGGTGACTATAGACTTGCAAGATAGGATCAAGAACTCACATATATTCATGAAGACATAATTGGTTCAGATCTGAAATCATGGCCCTCGGGCCCTAGTGACAAGCATTAAGCATAGCAAAGTCATAGCAACATCAATCTCAGAACATAGTGAATACTAGGGATCAAACCCTAACAAAACTAACTTGATTACATGGTAAATCTCATCCAATCCATCACCGTCCAGCAAGCCTACGATGGAATTACTCATGCATGGCGGTCAGCATCATGAAATTGGTGATGGAGGATGGTTGATGATGACGACGGTGACGAATTCCCTTCTCCGGAGCCCCAAACGGACTCCAGATCAGCCCTCCCGAGAGAAATTAGGGCTTGGCGGCGGCTCTGTATCGTAAAACATGATGAAACTGATAACCCACAAGTATAGGGGATCGCAACAGCTTTCGAGGGTAAAGTATTCAACCCAAATTTATTGATTTGACACAAGGGGAGCCAAAGAATATTCTTGAGTATTAGCAGTTGAGTTGTCAATTCAACCACACCTGGATAAGTTTGTATCTGCAGCAAAGTATTTAGTAGCAAGAGTGGTATGATAATAATGGTAACAATAGCAACAGAAAAGGTAAATGTTTTTGGGTTTTCGTAGTAGTTGTAACAGTAGCGACGGAAAAGTAAATAAGCGAAGAACAATATATGAAAAGCTCGTAGGCAATGGATCAGTGATGGATAATTATGCCGGATGCAATTCCTCATGTAATAGTTATAACATAGGGTGATATAGAACTAGCTCCAGTTCATCAATGTAATGTAGGCATGTATTCCGTAAATAGTCATACGTGCTTATGGAAAAGAACTTGCATGACATCTTTTGTCCTACCCTCTCGTGGCAGCGGGGTCCTAGTGGAAACTAAGGGATATTAAGGCCTCCTTTTAATAGAGAACCGGACCAAAGCATTAACACATAGTGAATACATGAACTCCTCAACTGCGGTCATCACCGAGAAGTGTCCCGATTATTGTCACTTCGGGGTTGTCGGATCGTAACCCATAATAGGTGACTATAGACTTGCAAGATAGGATCAAGAACACACATATATTGATGAAAACATAAATAGGTTCAGATCTCAAATCATGGCACTCGGGCCCTAGTGACAAGCATTAAGCATAGCAAAGTCATAGCAACATCAATCTCAGAACATAGTGGATACTAGGGATCAAACCCTAACAAAACTAACTTAATTACATGGTAAATCTCATCCAACCCATCACCGTCCAGCAAGCCTACGATGGAATTACTCACACACGGCGGTGAGCATCATGAAATTAGTGATGTAGGATGGTTGATGATGACGACGGCGACGAATCCCCCTCTCCGGAGCCCCGAACGGACTCCAGATCAGCCCTCCCGAGAGAGATTAGGGCTTGGCGGCGATTCCGTATCGTAAAACGCGATGAAACTTTCTCCTTGATTTTTTTTCTCCACGAGACGGTATATATGGAGTTGGAGTTGAGGTCGGAGGAGGTCCGGGGGAGCCACGAGATAGGGGGCGCGCCCTAGGTGGGGGGGCGCCCCCCCTGTCTCGTGGACAGGCCCTGGGCCCCCTGGCCCTGATTCTTTCGCCAAAAATTCTTATTAATTCTGAAAAGTCCCTTCATGGATTTGCAGGTCATTTCGAGAACTTTTCTTTTCTACACATAAAACAACATCATGGTTGTTCTGCTGAAAACAGCGTCAGTCCGGGTTAGTTTCATTCAAATCATGCAAGTTAGAGTCCAAAACAAGGGCAAAAGTGTTTAGAATAGTAGATACATTGGAGACGTATGAACTCCCCCAAGCTTAAACCCTTGCTTGTCCTCAAGCAATTCAGTTGATAAACTGAAAGTGATAAAGAAAAACTTTTACAAACTCTGTTTGCTCTTGTTGTTGTAAACATGAAAAGCTAGCATTCAAGTTTCAGCAAATATCATGAACTAAACATACTCACAATAACACATAGGTCTCACAATTACTCATATCAATAGCAAAATCAGCTAGTGAGCCATAATAATAAAACTCGGATGACAACACTTTCTCAAAATAATCATAACAAGATATAACAAAATGGTATCTCGCTAGCCCTTTCTGAGACCGCAAAACATAAATGCAGAGCACCTTTAAAGATCAAGGACTGACTAAACATTGTAATTCATGGTAAGAGAGATCCAGTCAAGTCATACCCAATATAAACCAATAATAATGAATGCAAATGACAGTGTGCTCTCCAGCTGGTGCTTTGAATAAGAAGGGTGATGACTCAACATAAAAGAAATAGATAGTCCCTTCACAGAGGGAAGCAGGGATTTGTAGAGGTGCCAGAGCTCGATTTTAAAATAGAGATAGAATAACATTTTGAGCGATATACTTTTGCTGTTAATGCAACACCTATGAGATGGCTGTATCTTCCATACTAAATGCATTATGGGCAGTTCCCAAACATAATGGTAAAGGTTTATACTCCCCCAACCACCAACAAGCATCAATCCATGGCTTGCTCGAAACAACGAGTGCCTCCAACATACAACAGCCCTCGGGGAGTTTTGTTTAATTATTTTGATTTGCTTTGATCTTTTTGGATCATGGGACTGGGCATCTCGGTTACCGGCCCTTTCTCGTGAATGAGGAGCGGAGTACACTCCTCTGAGAATAACACACCTAGCATGGAAGATATAGGCAGACCTAGTTGTTACATGAGTTGCTTAAGCATACAAAACAGAATTTCATTTGAAGGTTTGGAGTTTGGCACATACAAATTTACTTGGAACGGCAGGTAGATACCGCATATAGGAAGGTATAGTGGACTCATATGGAACAACTTTGGGGTTTAAGGAGTTTGGATGCACAAGCAGTATTCCCGCTTAGTACAGGTGAAGGCTAGCAAAAGACTGGGAAGCGACCAACTGAGAGAGCGACAATAGTCGTAAGCATGCATTAAAATTAATTCACACTGAATACAAGCATGAGTAGGATATAATCCACCATGAACATAAATATCGTGAAGGCTATGTTGATTTGATTCAACTACATGCGTGAACATGTGCCAAGTCAAGTCACTCAATTCATTTAAAGGAGGATACCATCCCATAATACCACATCATAATCATTCTAATAGCATGTTGGCACACAAGGTAAACCATTATAACTCATATCTAATCAAGCATGGCACAAGTAACTATAATCTCTAAATGTCATTGCAAATATGTTTACTTCATAATAGCTGACTTAGGAGCGATGAATCATCATATTTACAAAAACAAGAGAGGTCGAGTTCATACCAGCTTTTCTCATCCCAATAAGTCCATCATATATCATCATTATTTCCTTTCACTCGCACGACCGAACGATGTGTATAATAATAAGAGTGTACGTGCATTGGACTAAGCTAGAATCTGCAAGCATTCAACTCAAAAGAGAAGACAAGTAATATGGGCTCTAAATATAAATAATCAATCATGCATATGAGAGCCACTAAGCATTTTCAATATGGTCTTCTCGACCCCCAAAAGAAAGAAAAGAAAATAAAACTATTTACACGGAAAAGCTCCCAACAAGTAAAAGAAGAATGAGAAATATTTTTGGGTTTTCATTTTAATTTCTACTACAAGCAAGGAATTTAAACTAACAAATTTTTTTGGCTTTTCTTAAGGTTTATCAAACACACAAGAAGAAAACTAGAAAAAGAAATTTAAACTAGCATGGATAATACAATGAAAGAGTATGAGCACCGACTACTAGTATGTGAACATGAATGTAAAGTCGGTGAGAAATACGTACTCCCCCAAGCTTAGGCTTTTGGCCTAAGTTGGTTTAATACCAAGGACCGCCTGGCTGATATCCATAAGTGAAACCGGGGTTGTACTAAGATGCAGCGGTAGCCGCCTCCTGAGCTGCAGCGTGTTGGCGAGCTGCCTCAACTCCCCTCTCGTATTCAGCTGCTTCCTCTCTGGTGACAACAAATCTTCCTTTTGCCTGATAATCAAAAAGGTAGGGAGCAGGAAGAGTAATAGGGACAACGTTGCATCTGTCATAGATTAGTCGATAATGGAGGAATTGTACAGTCCTCTCAAGAAAATGATGACTAAACATAGCTTCTTTATCCAAATAAACAGGAGGTATTATCATATCTCCTTCTCGTGGGGCTATACCAAGAAAATTAGCCACACGGGTTGCATAAATTCCTCCAAAGAAATTTCCCATTCTACTATTATTCTGCAACCTACGCGCAACTATTGCCCCCAAGTTATAGCCTTTATAACTTGACACAACACTCTTGAGGACACAAAGATCGGGGGCACACATGTGGCATACCTTGTCCTTACCGTTAATGCATCTACCAATAAAGAGAGCAAAGTAATGTAAAGCAGGAAAATGAATGCTCCCTATGGTAGCTTGTGCTACATCCCTTCTCCCACAGTAATATTCACAAGGAAATCTCTAAATTCAGATTTGGGAGGATCATTAATATTACCCCACTGCGGGAGTTTGCAAGCAGTTGTAAAATCCTCTAAGTCCATGGTGTAAGATGTATCATAAATATCAAATAGGACACTAGGAGAATTACGCGTACAGTTATATTTAAACCTCCGCACAAAGGAATCAGTCAATTGAGAGTATTGAGGACACTTATCTTGTAAGAAGTCCTCCAGCTCAGCATTACGCACATACGCGTCAAATTCCTCCTTGAAGCCTGTTTCGATCATAAAATCATCGGATGGCCACTCACAAGCCCATACATATGCATTCCTCACAACGTCTTGCTCACGTATAGCAATCCTTGGCCCTTTCTTTGCCGAGGAACCACCTTGGTACATTCTTCTAAGCATATTTCTTTCTCTGAAAATTTCTGAAATTTTAGTAACTTCAAAATAAAAGTGTATAAAACTAAACAATATTGATAGCAACTACTCCTATAAGTGCCTAGAGGCCATATCATGCATTGGAATTGCTTGGGACCTCAAAAATTTAACATGCAAGCTCAAGAACAGGGTCACCAAGACAGCAAGGATTTGCAATGAATAAAGCACTAGAACAAAAACTAATTGGACCAATGGAGGAGTCACATACCAAGCAACAATCTTCCAAAGCAGTTTTGTGAATGGAGCTTTGAGCTAAGAGATCGAAAATCGCAGCAAAACAAGCTAGAACTCGTGCTTGAGCTGGATGGGGATTTTTTTGGGTAGAAGATGAAGTGTGTGAGTGCTGGCATAAGTGGAGGGGAGCCACCAGGGGCCCACGAGATAGGGGGCGCGCCCTACAAGGGGGGGGGCGCCCTCCTCTCTCGTGGCTTGGTGCTTGGCCCATCCTGCAGTGTTTTCAGTGCCTAAAATCCTCAAATATTCCAGAAAAAATCATACTAAATTTGCAGGGTACTCGGAGCACTTTTATTTTCGGACTATTTTTTATTGCACGGATAATTCAGAAAACAGACGGATAATACTATTTTTGCTTTATTTAATCTAAATAACAGAAAGTTAAAAGAGGGTACAGAAGGTTGTGCCTTCTAGTTTCATCCATCTCATGATCATCAAAATGAAACCACTAACAAGGTTGATCAAGTCTTGTTAACAAACTCATTCCGAATAACATGGAACCGAAGAAATTTCGAATAACACTAAGTTACCTCAACGGGGATATGAAAATCCCCAACAATAAGAATATCATACTTTTTCTTGACAGTAGGGAGAGGAAATTCAAAACCTCCAAAAATGATAGTTGGAACTTTTTCAATAGAATTGATGCTATGAACTTGAGATTGTTTCCTCGGAAAGTGTGTCGTATGCTCATTGCCATTAACGTGAAAAGTGACATTGCCTTTGTTGCAATCAATAACAGCCCCTGCAGTATTAAGAAAAGGTCTACCAAGGATAATAGACATACTATCGTCCTCGGGAATATCAAGAATAACAAAGTCCGTTAAGATAGTGACATTTGCAACCACAACAGGCACATCCTTGCAAATTCCGACAGGTATAGCAGTTGATTTATCAGCCATTTGCAAAGATATTTCAGTAGGTGTCAACTTATTCAATTCAAGTCTATAATATAAAGAGAGAGGCATAACACTAACACCGGCTCCAAGATCACGTAAAGAAGTTCTAACATAATTTCTTTTAATGGAGCATGGTATAGTTGGTACACCCGAATCTCCAAGTTTCTTTGGTATTCCACCCTTAGAAGTGTAATTAGCAAGCATGGTGGAAATTTCAGCTTCTGGTATCTTTCTTTTATTTGTGATGATATCCTTCATGTATTTAGCATAAGGATTTACTTTAAGCATATCAGTTAAGCACATACGTAAGAAAATAGGTCTAATCATTTCAGCAAAGCGCTCAAAATCCTCATCATCCTTTGACTTGGATGGTTTAGGAGGGAAGGGCATGGGTTTCTGAACCCATGGTTCTCTTTCCTTACTGTGCTTCCTAGCAACAAAATCTCTCTTATCATAACGTTGGTTTCTTGATTGTGGGTTATCAAGATCAACAGCAGGTTCAATCTCTATATCATTGTTATTACTAGGTTGAGCATCTACATGAACATCATTATTAGTATTATCATCAGGTTCATGTTCATCTCCGGATTGTGTTTCAGCATCAGAGATAGAAGTATCATTGGGATTCTCAAGTATTTTAGCATTAGGCTCACTAGAAGTTTGCACAGTCCTATCATTCTTCTTTTTCTTCTTCTTAGAAGAACTAGGAACATCTAGATTATTATTCTGAGAATCTTGTTCAATTGTTTTAGGGTGGCCTTCAGGATACAAAGGTTCCTGAGTCATTCTACCAGTTCTAGTAGCCACTCTAATGGCAAAGTCATTTTTATTATTCAATTCATCAAGCAAATCATTTTGAGCCTTGAGCACTTGCTCAACTTGAGTAGCAACCATAGAAGCATATTTGCTAACGCGGTGAAGTTCATATTTAACTCTAGCCAGATTATCACCTACGCGTCCTATATCAAAAGCATTATTATTTAACTCTCTACCAACATAAGCATTAAAACTTTCTTGTCTAGCCATAAAGTCATCAGATTCATCTAAGCATGGGCTATGAACTTTAGTAGAGGGTATTTCAACTTTATCATATCTATAGAGAGAATTTACCTTTACTACCTGTGTCGGGTTATCAAGACAATGTGGTTCTTCAGGCGGTAAATTAAGACCATGTATTTCTTCAATAGGTGGTAAATTCTTTACTTCTTCAGCTTTAATACCTTTTTCTTTCATTGATTTCTTTGCCTCTTGTATATCTTCAGGACTGAGAAATAAAACACCTCTCTTCTTCGGAGTGGGGTTAGGAATAGGCTCAGGAGTTGGCTCAATTGGTTCAGGAATTACTGCAGGAACTGGCTCAGGAAGAGTCCAATTATTTTCATTAGTCAACATATTGTTCAATAATATTTCAGCTTCGTCAATTGTTCTTTCCCTGAAAACACAACCAGCACAACTATCCAAGTGGTCCCTGGATGCATCGGTTAGTACATTATAAAAGATATAAAGTATTTCATTTTTCTTAAGATGATGATCAGGCAAAGCATAAAGCAACCGGAGAAGCCTCCCCAAGCTTGTGGGAGACTCTCTTCTTTGATTTGCACAAAATTATATATTTCCCGCAAGGTAGCTTGTTTCTTATGAGCAGGGAAATATTTAGCAGAGAAGTAATAAATCATATCCTGGGGACTACGCACACAACCAGGAGCACGAGAATTATATCAAGTCTTAGCATCACCCTTTAATGAAAACGGGAAAATCTTAAGGATATATAAATAGCGAGACTTCTCATCATGAGTAAATAGGGTGCCTATATCATTCAACTTGGTAAGATGTGCCACAACAGTTTCAGATTCAAGGCCATAAAAAGGATCGGATTTAACTAAAGTAATAATATCAGGATCAACAGAGAATTCATAATCCTTATCAGTAACACAGACAGGTGAAGTAGCAAAAGTAGGATCGGATTTCATTCTAGCATTTAGAGACTGCTGCTTCCATTTAGCTAATAATTTCTTGAGTTCATTTCTATCATTGCAAGCAAGAATAGCTTCAACAGCTTATTTGTTCATAACATAACCCTTAGGAACAACAGGTAACACATAATCATTGGGGGAACGTTCATCATCACTATCATCAATAGCATCTTCAATATTTTCATTCCCCCTAACTCTAGCAAGTTGTTCATCAAGAAATTCACCTAATGGCAAAGTAGTATCACACACAGAAGTAGTTTCATCATGCATAGCAGAAGTGGTATCATCAATAACATGCGACATATCAGAATTCATAGCAGTAGCAGGTTTAGGTGTCGCAAGCCTACTAATAACGGAAGGAGAATCTAGTGCAGAGCTAGATGGCAGTTCCTTACCTCCCCTCGTAGTTGAGGGCAAAATCTTGGTCTTAGCGTCTTTCAGGTTCTTCATAGTGATCAACAGATATAAATCCCAAGTGACTCAGAGAATAAAGCTATGCCCCCGGCAACGGCGCCAGAAATTAGTCTTGATAACCCACAAGTATAGGGGATCGCAACAGCTTTCGAGGGTAAAGTATTCAACCAAAATTTATTGATTCGACACAAGGGGAGCCAAAGAATATTCTTGAGTATTAGCAGTTGAGTTGTCAATTCAACCACACCTGGATAACTTAGTATCTGCAGCAAAGTATTTAGTAGTAAGCGTGGTATGATAATAATGGTAACAGTAGCAACAGAAAAGGTAAATGTTTTTGGGTTTTCGTAGTAGTTGTAACAGTAGCGACGGAAAAGTAAATAAGCGAAGAACAATATATGAAAAGCTCGTAGGAAATGGATCAGTGATGGATAATTAGATGCAATTCCTCATGCAATAGTTACAACATAGGGTGATATAGAACTAGCTCCACTTCATCAATGTAATGTAGGCATGTATTCCGTAAATAGTCATACGTGCTTATAGAAAAGAACTTTCATGACATCTTTTGTCCTACCCTCCCGTGGCAGCAGGGTCCTAGTGGAAACTAAGGGATATTAAGGCCTCCTTTTAATAGAGAACCGGACCAAAGCATTAACACATAGTGAATACATGAACTCCTCAAACTACGGTCATCACCAAGAAGTGTCCCAATTATTGTCACTTCGGGGTTGTCGGATCATAACACATAACAGGTGACTATAGACTTGCAAGATTGGATCAAGAACTCACACATATTCATGAAAACATAACAGGTTTAGATCTGAAATCATGGCACTCGGGCCCTAGTGACAAGCATTAAGCATAGCAAAGTCATAGCAACATTAATCTCAGAACATAGTGGATACTAGGGATCAAACCCTAACAAAACTAACTTAATTACTTGGTAAATCTCATCCAACCCATCACCGTCCAGCAAGCCTACGATGGAATTACTCACACACGGCGGTGAGCATTATGAAATTGGTGATGGAGGATGGTTGATGATGACGACGGCGACAAATCCCCCTCTCCGGAGCCCCGAACGGACTCCAGATCAGCCCTCTCGAGAGAGATTAGGGCTTGGCGGCGGTTCCGTATCGTAAAACGTGATGAAACTTTCTCCTTGATTTTTTTTCTCCGCGAGACGATATATATGGAGTTGGAGTTGAGGTCGGAGGAGGTCCGGGGGGCCCATGAGATAGGGGGCGTGCCCTATGGGGGCGCCCCCCTGTCTCGTGGATAGGCCCTGGGCCCCTTGGCCCTGATTCTTTCGCCAAAAATTCTTATTAATTCTGAAAAGTCCCTCCGTGGATTTGCAGGTCATTCCGAGAACTTTTCTTTTCTACACATAAAACAACATCATGGTAGTTCTGCTGAAAACAGCGTCAGTCCGGGTTAGTTTCATTCAAATCATGCAAGTTAGAGTCCAAAACAAGGGCAAAAGTGTTTGGAAAAGTAGATACGTTGGAGACGTATCAGAAACTTCCTCTCTGATTTTTTTCTCCGTGAAAAGGAATATATGGAGTTGGAGTTGAGGTCGGTGGAGAAGCAGGGGGCCCACGAGGCAGGGGGGCGTGCCCAGGGGGAGGGGGCGTGTCCCCCACCCTGTGGACAGGGTGTTGGCCCCCTGACACTATTTCTTTCGCCAATTTTTTATATTAAATCTAAAAACTTGCTCTGTGGATTTTCAGGTCATTTCGAGAACTTTTATTTCTGCACAAAAATAACACCATGGCAGTTCTGCTGAAAACAGCGTCAGTCTGTGTTAGTTTAATTCAAATCATGCAAGTTAGAGTCCAAAACAAGGGCTAAAGTGTTTGGAAAAGTAGATACGTTGGAGACGTATCAATATTCACATTGAAGACTATGACAAGAGAAGACATTCCATGAAGACTATGGAGTGCGAAGACATACTTGTTTCGTAGTTTCCTTTTCTTCTTTGTTGGAGTCATAGGAACCACTGTACTATTAAGTGGGGTCCAAGTGAACAAAGTCAGAGTGACTGAAGTGATGCTCAACCAAATCCTATGTCTTAGAGTGAAGACAATGAGAGCAAATCTTATCCAGAGCTGGATGAGTCAGCTTTGCTTGTAGCCCAAGCTAAGCTGTCGCGTGTGTTTGAAATCTGACCGTTGGACTCGTGTCAGTTCCTTAGTGACCCAGGGTCATTTTGGACAAATCAGGTCAGGTTGCCTCCTAGCTATAAATAGCCCACCCCCTACACCATAAATTGGTGGCTGCCTAGAGTTAGTGCACGGCTTTTGTCGTTTGAGAGCAACCCACCTCCATAGCCTTTGAGAGAGTAATCCTTGCGAGGACAAAGCCCAAAACACCCAGAGCCAAATAGTGTTAGGCATCACTGAAGTCTTTCTGTCCATGTGATCTAAAGACTTATTACACTTGAGGACTATGAATCCTCCAGCCGGCTAGGCGTCATGTTCTGAGCATCCAAGAGTCGTTGTGGATTGCTGGTGAACAAAGTCTGTGAAGGTTTGGAAGTCTCCCTTGAAGACTTACTAGTGTGATTGGGCGAGGACTAAGTGTTCTTAGCTCAAGGGGAATAAGGTGAAGACGTTGTCTTCTGAGTTGAATCTCAGCCTCCCTAACCAGACGTACAGTTGTCACAGCAACTGGAACTGGTCCAACGATTCCCTGTCCTCTCCGAGCAACTGGTTCCATCTTTCACCTCTCCTTACTTACTATTTGTCTTCGTGAAGTCATTGCCTATTTGCCTGATCTGATTGACTTCACAGATTGAAGATTGTTTACTATTTAGCTTCATACTATCTTCCATCCTGATCCATACTGCCTAGCTGCTGATAGTCTTCGTGCTTTCACTATATTGCTTACTTGACTATGGCTTGTCTAGTGTAGTCTACCTTCCGCTGCATATCAATAGGTTCATTTCTAGTGTTTGTCTTCAAATCACCCCTTTTTTGAAGACTTTTATAAAAATCGCCTATTCACCCCCCTCTAGTCGAATACTAGCACTTTCAATTGGTATCAGAGCAAGGTGCTCCCTTGTTCTCTGTGATTCGGTTTAACCACCTGGAGTTCAGCTATGTCGACTACAGGGATAATCAAGTCTCCGCTGCGTGCCCTGTCTTTGATGGCACTGATTACCCCTACTGGAAGATTAAGATGCGTATGCATCTTGAAGCCATTGATGTTGATCTCTGGTATGTCATCAAGAACGGCGTCCCCAAAGCCGATGAAGGCGTCAGTCCTGCTGATGTCAAGAAGTTCATTCAACTGAACTCAACTGCCAAGAACGTCATCTGTGGTCATCTGACCAAAGGACATTATTGTCGTGTGAGTGCACTAGAAACTATGAAGCTAGTCTGGGACTGGTTGTCCAAGGTCAATGAAGGCGTCTCCACCCAAAGAGATTCAAGGATAAGTGTTCTTCGCAATCTCTTCAACCGCTTCAAGAGAAATGACAATGAGAATGTCTAACTCACATTTGATCGTCTCACTGACATCACAAATGAGCTTCATGCCCTCGGCGCCATTGAGATCACCAAGCATGAAATCGTCAAGATACTTCTGAGATCTCTTGACATCTCATTTGACACCCTGCCCTGATGATTCAAGAGTGCCATGACTTCAAGACTCTTGATCCGTCTGACATACTTGAGAGGCTCAACACACATGAGTTCCAGCTATCTGAGAAAACAGATATCTATGGTCCCAACTATGGTTGTACTCGCGCTTTGAAGGCAAAGGTTGTTTCCTCATCTGAAGAAGAATCTGACTGCAGTTCTGGGGATCCTGAAGATATTGGAAAGGAGCTTGCTATGCTTTTGAAGAAGTTCCAGAAGTTCACCAAGAAGAAAGACTTCAGAAAGTCTTCAAGATCTAGCTCTAGTAATGATGAAGCTTCCTCTCGTGACCACAAGAAGAGAACCTGCCACAAGTGCAAGAAACTTGGTCACTACATCTCTGAGTGTCCATAGTGGTACAATGAGACAAAGAAGAATAAGAAGAGCAAGGAATATGATTCTGATGATAAGAAGAAGAAGAAATCCTCAAAGTCTTCTACCAAGTCTTTGTCAAAGTCTTCATCACACAAGAAGAACTCATCAAGCAAGGCTCGTGCGTTCGTTGGCAAGGAGATGGATTCAGAGGAGGAGTCTGCATCTAAGGAGGCAGAGGTGGAGTGTGAAGAGGAATCTGATTCTGGAGTAGCAAGCCTGGCTCTAGCTTGTGCGTACATCGCCACGTCCATCTTCAACACTGAAGACAATGGCCTCGTCACCAACGCTCATGCCAAGGATGAGGATGACTCTGCTCCCACGTACTGCTTCATGGCATGTGGTGCCAAGGTAAACTCACGTGATGCTTACGTTCAAACATCAAGTGAAGATGACTCTGAATGTGAATCTAAACCTAGCTACAAAACACTTGCTAAAATTGCAACTGAAATACAGACGGCTATGGAACATATTCAAAAATTGCTAGATAAAAGTGGTGACCTGTTGGATGTGGAAATGACTCGAACTCAGTCCTTAATTGAAGACATAAAAAATTTCATGTGAAGTAAGAGGAACTTGAAGGTCGCCACGAATCGCTCTCAACAACTCATGAAAAGCTCTCCAATGATTATCTTCAAAGGAAGCAAGAGCTTGAGAAATTGAGATCGGCTCATGAAGATCTTCAAAAGGAGAACGAGTCACTCCGCGTTCAACAAATCAGTTCCGCTCAGGAAGGATTTGAACCACCATGTCTAAAATGTCTTGAGCGTGATAATGTTGTCTCTATTGCTGAATGTTCAACTGCTGCTACTGTTGCAATATCTTCAACTGCTAATGTGGTAACTAACCCCTCTGCTAAGGATACCACTACTATTGCCGATGAGAATGCCAGGTTGAAGACATTGCTTGAGACAGGAATGTACAAAAGTCTCAAAGGGCATCAGACACTATGTGATGTCCTCAAAAAGCAGATTCTGAACCAAAACCCTAGGAAAGAGGGTGTTGGGTTCGAGAGGAAAATGAATGTTGATGGTTCTTACTGGATGCCTGAGCAGTACCCCAAAACCACATGGGTTGTTGCAAAGGGACCTTCAATGGATCCATCTACCTTGTCTAGTTTCTCTTGTGCTAACCCAATTATCATTGATGAATCCTTTGATGCAAACATAAACTATTCAGGAATCAGAATGGTGAAGTATTTGCTAGGTACATTGGTACTAACTACAGAAACAGACCACCTCTTAAGAAGATCTAGGTACCCAAAAGTTGTCTTGAAAGTCTTCCTGTGAATGTCATCATGACACCACCAGGGAAGAAGACAAATCCCGAACTAAAGGCTTCATATGGTCCAAAGACTTCACACAGACAGAGGAGTCACCTGAGTCACCCTAACACAAATGTTTTGTAGGGAAACCATACTCAGACCTTTGAATATGAGCGTGTTTCGTCAAATCTCTATGTTCACAAGACCAAGAACTTTTCTGCTTATTCTTATGAGTATTATTCACCTCCTGCAAGGCTATTTGCTAGGGTTCCAAAGCCGAAGTTCTCAGATGTTGCACTTAGACTCATTGCTTCTAAGCCACCCCTGAAGATGTGGGTGGTTAAGAATACTTAACTCTCTTTTGCAGGGTAGGGTCTCCAGCCGGAAATCAAAGGCGTCTAATGCTTATGCTGGGGACCTTAAACATCTTGTGGGACGCAAGATAAAATGTACAAATGGTCTTACTATGTATTTCGTCCCGGGATTCCTTGACAATCATCCTATTTATCCTAACCAAGATCTGAACTTTCATGTTCCACTTTTTCGTCAAATGTTTCTGCTTCACAACTCTCTTTGTGAAGCCTATCCCCCAAACTGTACTATAGGATATGACACCAAAGGCTTCAGAATTGATTATGGATAGTGGCTGCACCAACCATATGACTGGTGATCGAAGTCTTCTGATGGATTCAACCCTACGCCCGTCTGACAAAAGTCACATCACATTTGCTGACACTGGTAAAAGCAAGGTATTGGGTCTTGGTAGAGTTGCAATCTCAAAGGATCAACACATGGATGAAGTGATGCTTGTTGAATCCCTTGGTTTCAACTTAATGTCTGTTTCAATGCTTTGTGATTTGAACATGATTGTGATATTTGGAAAATATCATTGCCTTGTGCTTATGGAATCTGACAAATCTATAATCTTTGAAGGGTATCGAAAAGATGATATGTATATGGTAGATTTCTCAGCAGGACCACAGTTGGCCGTATGTCTTCTAGCAAAAGCTTCAGAGTGCTGGCTCTCGCATCGGAGGCTAGGACATGCTGGCATGAGGAACTTGTACACTCTCGCAAAGAAGAAGCATGTTGTGGGGATCGAGGGCATCAAGTTCAAGAAGGATCATCTATGTGGTGCTTGTGAAGCTGGGAAGATGAATAGCGCCAAGCATCTCGCGAAGACAATCATGACGACATCACAACCCTTCCAGCTGCTTCACATGGACTTATTCGGCCCTACTCAATACTCTACTCTTACTACCACTGCTTGTCTCTATGGCTTCGTCATTGTTGATGATTACTCAAGATATACATGGGTGCATATAATCCTCTACAAGACTGAATTGCAGGATGTCTTTAGACGATTCGCCAACCGTGCCATGACGAACTATGGCATCAAGATCAAGCACATCAGAAGTGAAAACGGCACATAATTCAAGAACACTAGCCTCGACACTTATCTTGATACACTGGGCATCACTCATGAGTTCTCAGCTCCTTACACACCTCAGAAAAATGGCATCGTGGAGCGCAAGAACAGAACCCTCATTGAGATGGCTCGGATGATGCTTGATGAGTACAAGACTCCAAGGAAGTTCTGGCCTGAAGCCATTGATACTACATGCCATGTCATCAACCATGTTTATCTTCACAAGCTTCTGAAGAAGACATCATATGAGCTGCTAACTGGTAAGAAGCCAAACATCACTTACTTTAGAGTATTTGGTGCTAGGTGTTGGATCAAGGATCCACATCACACTTCAAAATTTGCACCAAAAGCACATGAAGGTTTTATGCTTGGATACAGAAAGGATTCGAACTCCTACAAAGTCTTCAACCTCTTTCACTATAAAGTGGTTGAAACTGTGGATGTGCGGTTCGATGAGACTAACGGCTCGCAAAGAGAGCACCTGCCAAATGTGCTAGATGAAGTACCTCCTAGTGAATCTACCAAGCTTATGGGTACTAGAGAAATCATACCTTCAAAAGCACAGGCTGAACAAGAAATCATCATTGCACCAAATCAACCCGAAGACAATGTTGAGCCTGAAGTCAATGCTAAAGCTGAAGACAATGATCTGCAAGGGCAAAATATTCGTCCACTACACCCCCCGAGTTGCAAATGAAGTCCAGATAGAGAAGATAATTGACAACATCAAGGCACCTGGTCCACTCACTTGTTCAAGAGCGACATAGCTAGCAAATTTCTGTGGGCACTTTGCATTTGTCTCTATATCTGAACCCAAGAAAGTTGATGAAGCCTTCATGGAACCTAAATGGACTCAAGCTATGCAAGAAGAGCTTCATCAGTTTGAGCTAAACAATGTCTGGAAACTGGTCAAGCGTCCTGATCCTCGCAAGCACAATATCATTGGCACCAAATGGATCTATCGCAACAAACAAGATGAGCATGGTCAAGTTGTCAGAAACAATGCTCGTATAGTTGCTCAAGGTTACACTCAAATAGAAGGGATTGACTCGATGAAACATTCGCTCCCGTGGCTAGGCTTGAAGCCATTCACATAATGCTAGCCTATGCCAACCATCACAACATCCTTCTGTACCAAATGGATGTGAAGAGTGCCTTTCTCAATGCTAAGATTGAAGAAGAAGTGTATGTTGCACAACCACCTGGCTTTGAAGATCCAAAACATTCTGATATGGTATACAAGCTCAACAAGGCACTGTATGGTCTCAAACAAGCTCCTCATGCTTGGTATGACACACTCAAAGACTTCCTAAAGAGCAAAGGCTACAAATATGGTTCTCTAGATCCTACACTCTTCACCAAGACATATGACGGTGAACTATTTGTGTGCCAAATCTATGTGGATGACATTATCTTCGGCTGCACTGACAAAAGATACAATGATGAGTTTGGGCACATGATGCAAGAGCAATATCAGATGTCCATGATGGGTGAGTTGAAGTTTTTCCTCGGTCTTCAAATCCTTCAGCAGAGAAATGACATCTTCATATCACAAGAAAAATACCTCAAAGATTGCTTGAAGAAGTTTGGAATGCAAGACTACAAAGGATACACGACGCCAATGCCAACCAAAGGTCATCTGGACCCCGATGGTAAAGAGTTCGATCAAAAGGTATACCTCTCCATGATTGGTTCTTTACTCTACTTATGTGCATCTAGGCCAGATATAATGCTTAGCGTTTGCATGTGTGCCCGATTCCATGCGGCACCAAAGGAGTCACATCACCTAGCTGTGGAGCGAATACTTCGATATTTGGCTTACACCCCAACGATAGGATTATGGTATCCAAAGGGCTCAACATTTGATCTGATTGGATATTCTGATGCCGATTATGCTGGTGACATGGTTAATCACAAGTCCACTACAGGAACATGTCACTTTCTCAAACGATCTCTTGTCTGTTGGTCTTCAAAGAAGCAGAACTGTGTATCACTCTCCACTACTGAATCTGAATACATTGCTGCTGGATCATGCTGTGCTCAACTTCTATGGATGAAGCAAACTCTCAAGGACCATGGCATCAACACGAAGAATGTACCACTAGATACGTCTCCAACATATCTATAATTTTTGATTGTTTCATGCTAGTATATTACCCATTTTGGATGTTTATGGGCTTTACTTTTCACTTTTATATCATCTTTGGGACTAACCTACTAACCGGAGGCCCAGCCCGAATTGCTGTTTTTTTGCCTATTTCAGTGTTTCGAAGAAAAGGAATATCAAACAGAGTCCAAACATAATGAAAACTTTGGGAGCGATCTTTTTGGAACAAACGCAATCCAGGAGACTTGGAGTGGACGTCAAGAAGCAGCCGAGGCGGCCACGAGGTAGGAGGGTGCGCCCTAGGGGGGTGGGCACGCCCCCCACCCTCGTGGGCCGCTTGTGGCTCCCCTGACCTACCTCCTCCGCCTATATATATCCACGTACCCTGAAAACATCCAGGAGCACCATGAAAAACTATTTCCATCGCCGGCACTCCATCGGAGGGGAATCGACCACGGAGGGCCTCTACATCATCTCCAAGGCCTCTCCGATGAGTTGTGAGTAGTTTACCATAGACCTTCCGGTCCATAGTTATTATCTAGATGGCTTCTTCTCTCTCTTTGAATCTCAATACAAAATTCTCCTCAATCTTCTTGGAGATCTATTCGATGTAACTCGTTTTGCGCTGTGTTTGTCGAGATCCGATGAATTGTGGGTTTATGATCAAGTTTATCTATGAGAAATATTTGAATCTTCTCTGAATTCTTTTATGTATGATTGGTTATCTTTGCAAGTCTCTTCGGATTATCAGTTTGGTTTGGCCAACTAGATTGATCTTTCTTGCAATGGGAGAAGAGCTTAGCTTTGGGTTCAATCTTGCAGTGTCCTTTCCCGGTGACAGCTGGGGCAGCAAGGCACGTATTGTATTGTTGCCATCGAGGATAAAAATATGGGGTTTATATCATATTGCTTGAGTTTATCCCTCTACATCATGTCATCTTTCTTAATGCATTACTCTGTTCTTATGAACTTAATACTCTAGATGCAGGCAGGAGTCGGTCGATGTGTGAAGTAATTGTAGTAGATGCAGAATCGTTTTAATCTACTTGTTGCGAACGTGATGCCTATATACATGGTCATGCCTAGATAATCTCATAACTATGCAGTTTTCTATCAATTGCTCGACAGTAATTTGTTCATCCACCGTAATACTTATGCTATCTTGGGAGAAGCCACTAGTGAAATTTATGGCCCTGGGGTCTATCTTTTATCATATAAGTTTCCCATCTACTTTTTTTGCATCTTTAGTTTCCAATCTATATCATAAAAATACCAAAAATATTTATCTTATCTTATTATCTCTATCAGATCTCACTTTCGCAAGTTACCGTGAAGGGATTGACAACCCCTTTATCGCGTTGGTTGCGAGGTTCTTGTTTGTTTGTGTAGGTATGAGGGACTTTTGAGGAACCTCCTACTTGATTGATACCTTGGTTCTCATAAACTGAGGGAAATACTTACGCTACTTTGCTGCATCACCCTTTCCTCTTCAAGGGAAAACCAACACAGTGCTCAAGAGGTAGCAAGAAGGGTTTCGTGCGCCGTTGCCGGGGAGGTCTTCTCTCAAGTCAAGACATACCAAATACCCATCACAAACTCATCTCCCTCGCATTACATTATTTGCCATTTGCCTCTCGTTTTCCTCTCCCCCACTTCATGCTTGCCATTTATTCGCCCTCTCTTTCCCGTTCTCCTCTCTCTTTCGCTTACCTTTTTGTGTGCTTGTGTGTTGGATTGCTTGTCACGATGGTGCAAGATAATACTAAATTGTGTGACTTTTCCAATACCAATAATAATGATTTCCTTAGCACTCTGATTGCTCCTCTTAATGATGCTGAATCTTGTGAAATCAATGATGCTTTGTTGAAGCTTGTTATGAAAGATCAATTCTTCGGCCTTCCTAGTGAAGATGTCGCTACTCATCTAAACAACTTTGTTGATTTGTGTGATATGCAAAAGAAGAAAGATACGGATAATGATATTGTTAAATTGAAGTTATTTCCGTTTTCACTTAGAGATCGTGCTAAAACTTGGTTTTCGTCTTTGCCTAAAAATAGTATTCATTCGTGGAATAAGTGCAAAGATGCTTTTATCTCTAAGTATTTTCCTCCCGCTAAGATCATCTCTCTTAGAAACGACATTATGAATTTTAAACAACTTGATCATGAGCATGTTGCCCAATCTTGGGAAAGAATGAAATTAATGATTCACAATTGCCCTACATATGGTTTGAATTTATGGATGATCATACAAAAAATTTATGCCGGATTCAATTTTGCTTCTATAAATCTTCTAGATTCGGCCGCGGGAGGCACTTTTATGGAAATCACTTTAGGAGAAGCTACTAAACTCCTAAATAATATTATGGTTAATTATTCTTAATGGCACACCGAAAGATCTACTAGTAAAAAGGTGCATGCGATAGAAGAAATTAATGTTTTGAGTGGAAAGATGGATGAACTTATGAAATTATTTGCTACTAAGAGTGATCCTATTTATCCCAATGATATGCCTTTGTATACCTTGATTGAGAATAATAATGAATCTATGGGTGTGAATTTTGTTGGTAGGAATAATTTTGGTAACAACGCGTATAGAGGAAACTTTAATCCTAGGCTGTTTTCTAGTAATTTCTCTAATAATTATGGTAATTTCTAAAACAACTCTTATGGAAATTTTAATAAGATGCCCTCTGATTTTGAGAATAGTGTTAAAGAATTTATGATCTTTCAAAATAATTTCAATGCTTTGCTTGAAGAAAAATTGCTTAAAGTTGATGAATTGGCTAGGAACGTTGATAGACTTTCTCTTGATGTTGATTCTTTGAAACTTAGATCTATTCCACCTAAGCATGATATCAATGAGTCTCTCAAAGCCATGAGAACTTCCATTGATGAGTGCAAAGAAAGAACTGCTAGGATGCGTGCTAAGAAAGATTGCTTTGTAAAAGCATGTTCTTCTAGTTTCCATGATAATAATGATGAAGATCTAAAAGTTATTGATGTGTCTCCTATTAAGTCTTTGTTTTGCAATATGAATCTTGATAATGATGGGACTGGAGATGAGTCAACTTTAGTTAAAAGGCATCCCAATGATTCGGAGTTTTTAGATCTTGATGCTAAATTTGGTAAAAGTGGGATTGGAGAGGTCAAAACTTTACATAGAAATGAACCCACTATAATGGATTTCAAGGAATTCAATTATGATAATTGTTTTTTAATAGATTGTATTTCCGTGTTGCAATCCGTGTTGAATTCTCCTCATGCTTATAGTCAAAATAAAGCTTTTACCAAACATATTGTTGATGCCTTGATGCAATCTTATGAAGAAAAACTTGAGTTGGAAGTTACTATACCTAGAAAACTTTATGATGAGTGGGAACCTACTATTAAAATTAAAATAAAAGATCATGAATGCTATGCTTTGTGTGATTTGGGTGCTAGTGTTTCCACGATTCCGAAAACTTTATGTGATATGCTAGGTTTCCATGAATTTGATGATTGCTCTTTAAACTTGCACCTTGCGGATTCCACTATTAAGAAACCCATGGGAAGGATTAATGATGTTCTTATTATTGCAGATAGGAATTATGTGCCCGTAGATTTCATTGTTCTTGATATAGATTGCAATTTTTCATGTCCTATTATTCTTGGTAGACCTTTCCTTAGAACGATTGGTGCAATTATTGATATGAAGGAAGGGGATATTAGATTCCAATTTCCCTTAAGGAAAGGCATGGAACACTTCCCTAGAAATAAAGTCAAATTACCTTATGAATCTATTATGCGAGCCACTTATGAATTGAATGCCAAAGATGGCAATACTTAGATCTATCCTCGCTTTTATGCCTAGCTAGGGGCATTAAACGATAGCGCTTGTTGGGAGGCAACCCAATTTTATTTTAGTTTCTTCCTTTTTGCTTCTTTTTAGTAATAAATAAATCATCTAGCTTCTGTTTTGATGTTGTTTTATGTTTTAATTAGTGGTTGTGCCAAGTAGAACCTATAGGATAACCTATGGTGGTAGTTAATTTGATTCTGCTGAAAAACAGAAACTTTTGCGCGCACGAGAATAATTTTAATAAATCACAGAAACGTGCTTTTTAGTTGATTCGTTTTGAAGTAGATCAATAGACAAATTTACCAGGACTTCATATTTTGGTAGGATGTTTAGAGTTCCAGAAGTATTCGAAACTTACAGATTGCTACAGACTGTTCTGTTTTTGACACATTCTGTTTTTCGTGTGTTGTTTGCTTATTTTGATGCATCTATGGCTAGTATCGGGGGGTATGAACCATAGAGAAGTTGTAATACAGTAGGTTTAACACCAATATAAATAAAGAATGAGTTCATTACAGTACCATATGTGGTGGTTTTTCTGTCTTGCACTAACGGAGCTTATGAGATTTCCTGCTGAGTTTTGTGTTGTGAAGTTTTCAGGTTTTGGGTAAGGATTTGATGGACTATGGAATAAGGAGTGGCAAGAGCCTAAGCTTGGGTATTCCCATGGCATCCCAAGATAATCCAAGTACAACAAAAATTCTAAGCTTGGGGATGCCCTGGAAGGCATACCCTCTTTTGTCTTCGTCTATCGGTAACTTTACTTGGAGCTATATTTTTATTCGCCACATGATATGTGTTTTGCTTGGAGCGTCTTGTATGATATGAGTCTTTGATTTTTAGTTTACCACAATCATCCTTGCTGTACACACCTTTTGGGAGAGACACACATGATTCAGAATTTATTAGAATACTCTATGTGCTTCACTTATATCTTTTGAGCTAGATAGATTTTGCTCTAGTACTTCACTTATATCTTTTAGAGCATGGCGGTGGCTTAATTTTGTAGAAATTATTGATCTCTCATGATTCACCTATATTATTTTGAGAGTCTTGTAGAACAGCATGGTATTTGCTATGGTTATAAAATTGGTCCTAGAATGATGGGCATCCAAGTGGGGTATAATAAAAACTATCATAGAAAGTGAATTGGATGCTATGATCAATTTGATGCTTGATAATTGTTTTGAGATATGAGGATGGTGATATTAGAGTCATGCTAGTTAAGTAATTGTGAATTTGAGGAATACTTGTGTTGAAGTTTGTGATTCCCATAGCATGCACGTATGGTGAACCGCTTTGTGATGAAGTTGGAGCATGATTTATTTATTGATTGTCTTCCTTATGAGTGGCGGTCGGGGACGAGCGATGGTCTTTTCCTACCAATCTATATATCCCCCTAGGAGCATGCACATAGTACTTTGTTTCAATAACTTGTAGATTTTTGCAATAAATATATGTGTTCTTTATGACTAATGTTGAGTCCATGGATCATACACACTCTCACCCTTCCACCATTGCTAGCCTCTCTTGTGTCGCGCAACTTTTGCCGGTACCATACACCCACCATATACCTTCCTCAAAACAGCCACCATACCTACCTATTATGGCATTTCCATAGCCATTCCGAGATATATTGCCATGCAACTTTCCATCAGTCCGTTTATTATGACACACTCCATCATTGTCATATTGCTTTTGCGTGATCATGTAGTTGACATCGTATTTGTGGCAAAGCCACCTCGATAATTATTTCATACATGTCACTCTTGATTCATTGCATATCCCGGTACACCACCAGAGGCATCCACATAGAGTTATATTTTGTTCTAAGTATTGAGTTGTAATTCTCGAGTTGTAAGTAAATAAAAGTGTGATGATCTTCATTATTAGAGCATTGTCCCAAGTGATGAAAGGATGATGGAGACGATGATTCCCCCACAAGTCGGGATGCGACTCCAGACTTTATAAAAAAAAGAGGCCAAAGAAGCCCAAATAAAAAAAAGAGGCCAAAGAAGCCCACCAAAATAAAAAAATGAGAGTAAAAGAGAGAAGGGACAATGTTACTATCCTTTTACCACACTTGTAGCAACGTGATCTTCATGATAGAGAGTCTCCTATGTTGTCACTTTCATATATTAGTGGGAATTTTTCATTATAGAACTTGGATTGTATATTCCAATGATGGGCTTCCTCAAAATGCCCTAGGTCTTCGTGAGCAAGCAAGTTGGATGCACACCCACTTAGTTTTTTTTGTTGAGCTTTCATACACTTATAGCTCTAGTACATCCGTTGCATGGCAATCCCTACTCACTCACATTGATATCTATTAATGGGCATCTCCATAGCCCGTTGATACGCCTAGATGATGTGAAACTATCTTCTCCTTTTTGTCTTCTCCACAACCACCATTCTATTCCACATAAAGTGTTATGTCCATGGCTCACGCTCATGTATTGCGTGAAAGTTGAAAAAAGTTTGAGAACATAAAAGTATGAAACAATTGCTTGGCTTGTCATTGGGGTTGTGCATGATTAAATACTTTCTGTGATGAAGATAAAGCAAAGCCAGACTATATGATTTTGTAGGGATAGCTTTCTTTAGCCATGTTATTTTGAGAAGACATGATTGCTTTGTTGGTATACTTGAAGTATTATTGTTTTCATGTCAAAAGAACTTTTATTTTGAATCATTTGGATCTAAACATTCATGCCATAATAAAGAAATTACATTGCGAATTATGCTAGGTAGCATTCCACATCAAAAAATCTGTTTTTATCATTTACCTACTCGAGGACGAGCAAGAATTAAGCTTGGGGATGCTTGATACATCTCCAACGTATCAGTAATTTCTGATTGTTCGATGCTATTATATTACCCGTTTTGGATGTTTATGGGCTTTACTTTACACTTTTATATCATTTTTTGGACTAACCTACTAATCGGAGGCCCAACCCGAATTGCTGTTTTTTTGCCTATTTCAATGTTTCTAAGAAATGGAATATCAAACAGAGTCCAAACGGGATGAAACCTTCGGGAGCGATATTTTTGGAACAAACGCAATCCAGGAGACTTGGAGTGGACGTCAAGAAGCAGCTGAGGCAGCCACAAAGCAGGAGGGCGCGCCCTAGGGGGTGGGCACGCCCCCACCCTCATGGGCCCCTCGTGGCTCCCCTGACCTACCTCCTTCGCCTATATATATCCACGTACCCTGAAAACATCCAGAAGCACCACGAAAAACTATTGCCACTGCCGCAACCTTCTGTATCCGCAAGATTCCATCTTGGAGCCTTCGTCGGCGCTCCGCCGGAGCGGGAATCGACCACAAAGGGCCTCTACATCATCTCCAAGGCCTCACCGATGAGTTATGAGTAGTTTACCACAGACCTTCGGGTCCATAGTTATTAGCTAGATGGCTTCTTCTCTCTCTTTGAATCTCAATACAAAGCTCTCCTCGATCTTCTTGGAGATCTATTCGATGTAACTCTTTTTGCGGTGTGTTTGTTGATATTCGATGAATTGTGGGTTTATGATCAAGTTTATCTACGAGAAATATCTGAATCTCCTCTGATTCTTTTATGTATGATTGGTTAACTTTGCAAGTCTCTTCAAATTATCAGTTTGGTTTGGCCTACTAGATTGATCTTTCTTGCAATGGGAGAAGTGCTTAGCTTTGGGTTCAATCTTGCGGTGTCCTTTCCCAGTGATAGCAGGGGCAGCAAGGCACGTATTGTATTGTTGCCATCGAGGATAAAAATATGGGGTTTATATCATATTGCTTGAGTTTATCCCTCTACATCATGTCATCTTTCTTAGTGCGGTACTCTGTTCTTATGAACTTAATACTCTAGATGCAGGCAGGAGTCGGTCGATGTGTGGAGTAATAGTAGTAGATGCAGAATCATTTCGATCTACTTGTTGCAGACCTGATGCCTATATACATGATCATGCCTAGATAATCTCATAACTATGCACTTTTCTATCAATTGCTCGACAGTAATTTGTTCACCCACCGTAATACTTATGCTATCTTGAGAGAAGCCACTAGTGAAATCTATAGCCCCTGGATCTATTTTTTATCATATAAGTTTCCCATCTACTTTTATTTGCATCTTTACTTTCCAATCTATATCATAAAAATACCAAAAATATTTATCGTATCTTATTATCTCTATCAGATCTCACTTTCGCAAGTTACCCTGTAGGGATTGACAACCCCTTTATCACATTGGTTGCGAGGTTCTTGTTTGTTTGTGTAGGTACGAGGAACTTTTGAGGAGCCTCCTACTGGATTGATACCTTGGTTCTAAAAAACTGAGGGAAATATTTACGCTACTTTGTTGCATCACCCTTTCCTCTTCAAGGGAAAACCAAGGCAGCGCTCAAGAGGTAGCACCACTCTTCTGCGACAATGAAAGCGCCATCAAGCTTTCCAAGAATCCAGTTCAGCACTCGAAGACAAAGCACATTCAGATCCGTCATCACTTTCTCACAGATCATGTCAACAAAGAATATATTGATATCATTCACGTCAACACTGAAGAGCAATTGGCAGATATCTTCACTAAGCCCTTGGATGAGAAAAGGTTTTGCAAGTTGCGGTGTGAGCTAAATATCTTAGAATCCTCAAATGTCCCGTAATTGGACACACATCCTAACGCTTATGCATGTTGATGGCTTAGATGTGCAACACATGAAGTAACATATATGTTCAATCAATGAAGAGTTACCCTTTGAGTGTGAATACATTAACATGGAATTTGACTTCGGAGCGCCACGATAATTGTGCGTCGTGTCTGGGTCTAATATTTCCTATACGGTGGGTAACGCCACCACCAAACTCTTATTGAAGTTTTTCTCTTGGCGTCATGTTTGCATAGTCTTCGAATTTGGTTTATCTTGAACATTGATATGTCTTCAATGTTTATCTTCGCAATTTTGAGTTGGTCTTCGTATATATATCTGTGTTCTGTCCTCTACAACATTCACTTATAGCTATGTCTTCATTCTTGAATCTTTATTGATCTAAGTGAATGTGATCGGACCCTAACCTATTCTTTGCTTCTACCTCTATTCTATCTGTCCAAATCATATGCATTCTATTGAAACATGTCGATTGTCTTCTCTAAGTCCTTCTCAGTACAGGACAATCTGACAAACATTTAAATCTATTTTAATGTTGTATCCTTATTGCCTGAAATCCGAAGAAGCCAGAACGACCACCCGACAATCCAGGCGTGCGTGGGAACATGGAACAACTCTCAATGAGTTGCATGTATGCCACATGTCTATCAGATGTGAACCGCCAGGGGCACCTGCGTAATTGCGCTGCGCCGCCCTCCTCCTTCTTATAAATACACACTCGTGTGGTCAATATCTATTCTTCCACCTTGCCACCTCGCACAAACCCTAGCGTCACCGCTAGCTCGCGTCGACGCCGGAGACGAAGCGCTTAGCTGCCGCAACCTCTTCGATGTCGTGCCTCACACCGGCCGCGGATCTCATCCTCTCCGCCGCCACTGTGGGTGTCTTCCGCCTCCAAGTTAGGGCGCGGGAGATTGATCTGCTCGGCCTCTTTTCCAACCTCGTCTAGCAGTTCGTCAGCGGTAAATTAAATCTTACTTTTTACTGCCTTTTTGATCCGTCAAATCCATCCACTTCAACCAAAAATGGTTTCTTCACTTCCAAATCTGGATTTGTTCTCTTCTGCATCTCATATCATGCCAAGAATATTCACTTATGCTTCATAACTAGTTAGATTCCTCACCTGTACTTATTCATGGATTCGTACAAATATGGAACCAACTCTCTCCAAATAAGTGAATGTCTTCGCACTATGAGGTCAATGTCTTCTAAACTGATTTATTTTCAAAATCTTCTGAGAATGCATATGACCTCTTCTCCTTCCCTCGTATCTCTAATGATGTCACAGGTACATGTCTGTGGGAGAATCCCTTGGTTCTCATAGTCTGCATTCATTTGCAGAATACTTACATCGACACATCGAATCTCCTGAAGCGAGTTCTTGTCTGACCAGCAGATGGAAGCCATTTACTCTGTTGAAGCCAATCAGTTTGAATATAATGGCTTCAGAGAATTCTGCAAGGAAAGGTGGTAGGCAACACCATCGCAACACTGCTCTTGATTTGCCACCTGATTTGCATGAACTGTATAAGTCAGATCCTGAAGAAAACTACA
Source organism: Triticum aestivum (assembly GCF_018294505.1). Classification (NCBI taxonomy): domain Eukaryota; kingdom Viridiplantae; phylum Streptophyta; class Magnoliopsida; order Poales; family Poaceae; genus Triticum; species Triticum aestivum. The sequence goes on from NC_057801.1 coordinate 543,622,861, forward strand.
ACCAGCGCAAGAACCGGATTCAGTGGATCTGAAGATATTGGGCTGAGGAATGGTTCAAGTACAGGTTCGTCACACCGGAATATGCTGAAAAGAATACCATCAAGCACACATGGGGTGACTTCCTCTACCGTGGCTTGGTGCCAAAGAGCAAGGTTGAAGCCATTGAGCGGAAATTCTATCCTTGCATGGTCAGAGGACCACAGCCTGAAGCCGCCGACCCATCTTCTCTGTTATGGTGTTGTGACGACAATCTTTTCGATCACAACTATCAGTTTGCTAAAATTCAGCTGCCAAGAACCACAAGGAGTTCGGCCTCAACTTCAACCCTGGCCCCTCCGCTCTAAGATCTAACGGGACACGTGAAGCTAATGAGAACATAATTGGCCCCTTCACCAATTTTGATGGGCTTCTGTCTCACATAGCTGCTCAGAGAGCAGCAGCGGATCAATCTGCTGGAGAAGCTGATTCTGAAGATGCTCCCTCACCTCCAAAGGAGAAGAAGAAGAAGAAGAAGAAGAAGAAGAAGAAGAAGAAGGCAAAAGCTTTAAAGCCATCATCCTCACCAAAAGCTTCAACAAGGAAGACTCTGAAGACTGCACCGCCTTAATCCGATGTGCAGTCTGAAGACTTATCTCGCGTGTCCAAGAGGACCAAGAAGCCATTGCCCAAGAAGGCCACTGGGCAACCTCTGACTCCGTTTGCTGTTCTGCGCAACGAAGATGAAGCCATTAATATGTCCAGTGATGAAGATCTTGGTGATGATGCTTTGGAAATGCTTATCAAGAGCAAGCAAGAGGCAAAAATCTTCAATGATCTGCCCCTCTTTGATGTTGATATTCTGAAACTTCATCGATGTGTGTTTCGATAACTAGAACATCAGTATTGATGATCTTCAGCTTCCTGTGGACATCAACGTCACATTCCATGGAGCCATTGCTGGTGAGTTGGCTTTGGCTCAGAAGATTGTCAAGCTCAAAAACAAGATGGATTATGAGAATGCTCACTTTTTAAGAAGAACATGGCCAAGCTCAGCGTGGCAGATGTACAAATCTTCAAGAAGATGTTGCATGACCTCAAGGTGGAGTTCCACAAGAAGCTTACTAAAGCTAAAGGCTCACAAGAGCGCATGGAGTATTTCGCTCAAAAATGCGTTCAAGCTCACAATGAAGCTGAGAAGCGCAAAGCTCTTGGGCGCCCTGGCATCGATCCCAGGATGGCTGCCAAACAAAAGAAGCATGTTGTGATCCAAACTGCACCAAGGCAGGAAGAACCTCACATTGTCTTCCCTGCCAGTATGACAAGCTCGAATCCTAAGGTCCCCTCAGGAGCTTCAGAGCTGAAGAAAACTAGGGCAGCTGAAGCCGAAGCCAAGAAGCGCAAGCATAAGGACGTATCTGACGATGCTCCTTCCAAGGAGAAGTTGAAGACTAAGAGAACTAAGTCTTCAAAGAAAGAGCGTGCAGCGGCCTCTCAGCCTCTCATTGTTGAACCTATCTCAGTTGCTCCTCCTGCTGCCACAAATCAAGAACGACGTGTTGTGATCCACCAGCCTGCTTCCACAGAGGCTCATGTATAAGAACAAGTTCCAGCTGTTGACCCCAATGCAGCTGAAGACATTGGTCATGAAGACAATGTCATTGATGATGAAGTCCTTCCTCAACTCGAGTATCAGTTGGTATCATCGCCTGCTCCAACGAGCAATGAATACATCAGCATCGATTGTCCATTGATGCCAATCACTCAAGATGATTCATGGGCTGAGCGCCCGCAAGAAGAAACCCCAGCTCATGATGAGAAACCACGAACTCCCCCAGCACAAGTCACCAGTCCAGTACTGAATGACGACAACTACATGGAGACCACTCAGTCGCCAAAGGCGTCGCCCGTGTTTCAACGGATTCGCAAAGGTCTCAGGCAATCGGTCTCCATGTCAACCATTCAAGAAGAAGATTCACAACAATCCAGTTCAGTGGCACTTCAAGTGTTCCCTAAAGAGAATCCTTCTGTGACGGTTCCAGAGTCTGAAGCTAAAGCTGCTAAAGACATTCCGGCTGCATCAGCCAAAGAAGAAGAAAGAAGAGAGGAGAGAGGTGCCACACCCCCTGCCACTGACCAAGTCATTCTCGAGGAGAATGTGATTGTGCAAGATCCTCCAGTCGTTGACCAAATGGAGGTTGAGAAAAATAAGGCTACCACACACACTGCTGAAGCCAATAACCTTGTCTTGGCTGAAGATCATGTGGAGCCTGAAGCTAATGTTGTACCTGAAGCCAATGTGAACCCCGAAGCTTCTGTGTCGCCGGTCCCTACTGACGGCGTTGTCCCTCCCCCAAGGCCTCACACTATGGAAACGGCTTACAATCATGATGGGGAGTTGGTCACTGTTTGCTGTCCAATCATGGTTCCTCCCACTGCTCCCGGTCCACAATATGACTATCATGTGGAGCAACGACCATAGGTTCAGAAGCCAAAGCCTAGGCTACCAAGGCTTCCAGGTGATGCTACATCGCCAGGATCTTTCAGTGTCAACAACTTTAGAGCACACAATACCTTCTTTGAAGTGACAAGAATCCATACTCGAAGCTAAAGATCTCTTCGGATTGCTTCTGGAGCCATCAACAGCGCAACTATTACTCCTGTGTCCTCTACAATCCAGAGCGAATCTTTCCTCACATGCGTCTTGATTGTGAAGCTACTGCTAGGCTCCCCTATCTTGAAGAAGCTATGGACTATTTTCGGGATGCTGGTCTTCTGCACTTTGTCATTGCCAAAGAGCACTGGAATGAAGAGCTTCTGCTGCAGTTCTATGCTACTCTTCACATTCATGGCTACAACCGGGATCCAAAGACATGGATCCTCGAGTGGATGACAGGAGATGTGCACCATGAAGCTAAAGCTCAAGACATCATCGAGCTTACCTCCCTGCCCACTCCAGGTGAATTGTATGAGCCAGGTTGTCAGTGTTATAGAGAAGAACTGCAGAGTATTTTTCAGAGGCCTGAACCCGGTATGAGTCATATGCTCAGCATGATGAAGCCATTGCCTCAAGATGCAGAATATCCCAAGGAATTCTTTGTCCAGGACCTCGAGTACTTGACCCGCACAGTCTATCATATACTGAAGCATACTCTATGGCCAATCAAGGGACATTCTTCTAAAGCTAAACTTGAAGGAGCCATGAAGACTTTGGTATTCTATATTGTCAATGGCATCAGATTCAACTCCCAAGATTTCTTCATCCAACAACTTGCTGCATCTGGGATTGATCTATTTGGCCTGAAGTTTTATGCTCCATGGGTGATGCACCTGATCAAACTCCATTCTTCTATCAACTATCAACCTTCAGCACGCAACCATCTTGTCTTTCTGCCAGAGGTTGATCTGTCAGTTGAAGCCATCTACCCCGAGCCTGCCAAGAAGCCGATATATCTTCATAACACTGATCATCAAAGCTTCATGCAGCCCATAGAAGGAGGTCATGTTCCAAATGCTGCTATTCCTACTTATCCTCTTGTTGGCAATGTGTGTATGCCTCATCGTGCAAGTAGCAAATCCACTGCCAGTACAATAGCTCACAGGCCTCGGAAGCGTTCTCGTGTACTCAATGACCGAGAGCTGCTTGTGGCCTTACATCAGAAGTAGGACAAGCACCACGAATGGCTGGAGCGTCAGATGCATAGTCTCTTGGTGGATGTCAATCGCATTCGCAACCTGGCCACCAAGAACTCATTTGTTGCGCATGAAAACGCATGGCGGTCCTAGAAGAGCCTCACTCTGCTGTGTTCTGAAGACGATCTTCGCGTAGATGGCTTCACCGAGGGCTTCAAGTTTGATTCCAGGCCTCCACCAAATGCAAGCTGGCATCGCACTCCCTCACTTGAAGATTCTGATAATTCATCTTCGGCTGCAACTGTTGTTGCGAATGTTGTTGATGAAGAAGACGATGCCACTTTGGCGACCATGGCTGCACTGCATCTCGACTCTGCACCAGGCCCGTCTGCACCACCAAACTCCAACGCCGATCCTACTTCTTCTGGGAATGAGTAGACGCTCTATGTCTTCAAACCTTTTTGGTCATTACTGACAAAAGGGGGAGAAACATATGAGTTGATAGTCTACAAGCGGGTCCTTATGGGTGGTTGCATTATTTTGCCAAGTATTTACAACTCTTGTCTTTTGATACATTTGGTTCTTTGAGTTGTAACACTTAAACTCGATGGTCGTCTGCTACTGTTTTTGCTATTTTGTGATGCGATGATAAATTCCGCATGAAGTCATTTTGCAGACGTCCATTTCCCATTATACATATCATTATCTTCATTATCTACTTATATGCATAATGTATTGTCTTCGCACTTTGAAGATGGCCTCCACAAAGCAAAACCTACCATGTGCATTTGCATTCAAAAGCAAATCATTTATATGCACATCTTCAGGGGGAGCCTCGCCATATGTACGAAGACAATACTCACAACACTGAACTTTCACATACTTTTATCCCCGTTGAAAACGTTAACCAGTGCATCTAGTGCCACCCCTAGTTGGTTTTGGAGTATTAACGACAAACTTGGTTGAGGGACTAATGTGTTTGTGAGAATTGCAGGATAACACAGGTAGTAGTCCCATATTGATGCGGTTTACCTACCAGAGATGACCCCTAAAAATGTGTGAAGACATTGAAGATAATGGTGGTCTATGAAGATATTCACATTAAAGACTATGACAAGAGAAGACATTGCATGAAGACTATGGAGTGTGAAGACATAGTTGTTTCATAGTTTCCTTTTCTTCTTGGTTGGAGTCATAGGAACCATCATACTATTAAGTGGGGTCCAAGTGAACAAAGGCAGAGTGACTGAAGTGATGCTCAACCAAATCCTATGTCTTCAAGCGAAGACAATGAGAGCAAATCTTATCTAGAGCTGGATGAGTCAGCTATGCTTGTAGCCCAAGTAAGCTACCGCGTGTATTTGAAATCTGACCATTGGACTCATGTCAGTTCCTTAGTGACCCAGGGTCATTTTGGACAAATCAGGTCGGGTTGCCTCCTGGCTATAAATAGCCCACCCCTACACCATAAATTGGTGGCTGCTTAGAGTTAGTGCACAACTTTTGTCGTTTGAGAGCAACCCACCTCCGAAGCGTTTGAGAGAGTAATCCTTGCGAGGACAAAGCCCAAAACACCCAGAGCCAAAGAGTGTTAGGCATCACTGAAGTCTTTCTGTCTGCGTGATTTGAAGACTTATTATACTTGAGGACTGTGAATCCTCCAGCCGGTTAGGCGTCGCATTTTGAGCATCCAAGAGTCGTTGTGGATTGCGGGTGAACGAAGTCTATGAAGGTTTGGAAGTCTCCCTTGAAGACTTAACAGAGTGATTGGGCGAGGACTAAGTGTTCTTAGCTCAAGGGGAATAAGGTGAAGACGCGGTCTTCTGAGTTGAATCTCAGCCTCTCTAACCAGACATACAGTTGTCACAACAACTGGAACTAGTCCAACAATTCCCTATCCTCTCCGAGCAACGGGTTCCATATTTCACCTCTCCTTACTTATTGTTTGTATTCGTGAAGTCATTGCCTATTTGCCTGATCTGATTGACTTCACAGAGTGAAGATTGTTTACTGTTTAGCTTCATACTATCTTCCATCCTGATCCATACTGCCTAGCTGTTGATAGTCTTCGTGCTTTCACTACATTGCTTACTTGACTATGGATTGTCTAGTGTAGTCTACCTTCCGCTGCATATCAATAGGTTCATTTCTAGTGTTTGTTTTCAAAGCACCCCTGTTTTAAAGACTTTCATAAAAATCGCCTATTCACCCCCCTCTAGTCGAATACTAGCACTTTCACTTATGTCATGAGAAAGGTCGCGTCGCTTATTCATGCACGAATGGTACCTTATCCAACCCTATTATAATTGATGATGTATTTTCTCTTGGGAAGGATAAGGTTGGCAATGTGTTTGCCAAATTTGTTGGTACTCAAAGTGGTGTCAAGAAAAGAACCATTTGGGTAGCAAGCCTATTGTGACTAACCTCTTAGGACCCAACTTGGTTGGGGACCAACAAGCTCAAACTTGATCAATAGGTGTTGTTGGAGGTCATTTGAGACTTGGCTACATTATGAAGAATTAAGGGGACTTCATCATTCTTATTGTCTCAACCCAAGTCAATTGGGTTATCAAGTTTCTATATCCAATGTGCCTCCTTGCGGTAACTTGTACATAAATTGTTTACATTGAAATTTACTTGCCCCTTTGCATGTTTTTGTTTTGTACCTTTCATGTGTGTGTATATGTTGTGCTTCCAATTTGCTTGTTGGTTTGCACATCATGTACATTTGAGTATTGTGTTGAGCCTTTTCTCATCTTGTTTGTATCTTAGTTGGCTCTTGTGAGAGATTAATGGAACATCCCATTTTGGGGGAGTGATGTGCTTTGTGCACTTCACAATCCTATAAATGTATGTACATGAGGAATACCACCTAGTATTGATATTACAAGATTATCTAGTCTCTATGTGGTATGTCTTCTCATGAGAAATTCAAATTCTAAATAGTCCATTAATTATCTCTTGTTGGATTCTTATTGCCTCTTGTGAAGTTTCCTTTAGTATCACATTTTGGGGGAGTAATGTTCTATGTACAAATTACAGCCCTAGAAAATGTGTACATTTGAGATATTGTCACCTAGAATTGATATTGTAAATTATCTTGTTCCTAGGTGGCATGTTAGATCTACAAGTTGCAATTTGCTTTTGTGTTTGGTGTGAAGATGATGATGGATATCTTTGAAATCTACCACCGGAATTATTTCCAAATACTTCTTGTCTCTTGACAATTGGTAATCATTTATGTGGTAGAAAATGTTGATCATCTTTACATTGGCCTTTGCTTTTATTTGTCTGATCTCTTGCCTAGGATTGTGTCAACTCCCATTGTATTCCATACCACTTGTGGATCTTGTTAATTCCTTGAGCTTATCTAGTGTTTTTATAGATAGAGTGAAAGTGGTGATCCCATCTTGTGCATTTTGTATTCAAATGCAAATTCTCTATAATGCACAATGCTTGGGGGAGCTATCCTATTTTTCTTAGAACGCTCACCTTGTGATCCTTATAAAGTGTGTGTTGGTGGAACGCAGACCGTTTCTTTTTGGTACTTTGTGCCCTCATGAAACTTTGTAGAGCGTTTGGTTTGTTTGGAACCATTCTCTCTTTTGGGAGTTCGACATCTTTCTTTTTGCGTGAACCAATGGATATCTCATTCCTTGATGTATCTTTTAATTGATCTCTTCCAAGTGATGCTTTCTAAATTTGTATCCTTTTCACTTGGTATTCCTTTTTCATTTGGTGTTGGTTCTTGAAAGTCTTTAGTATGCATACTTCATGTATTTTCTTTGGCATCCTTTCTTTCTTTAACCCAATATATAGGGGAAACTCCACCAAGTCCCAAATTGGATGAGCTGTGCATGCTATTTATTTTCATATCTATGTGCACATATTTATGTGGAGTTTGTCCTATGTATTGGTGATTCTAACTCTTTAGTCCCAATGAATTTGGGTACCATTTTGTTGTGTTGTTGTTCTAGGAACAATTGGAGATGCATTGGATGCTCGGCTCACTCGCAAGGAAGGTGGTGTCACCATGTGCTTATTGGAGTCAAGCTAGGATTTTCAATGAACTACTATCTAATACCTTCAATTGGTATCTTCTACATCCGTCCAATGCTATCTCGGTAACGAGTATCTATTCATGCATTCCTCTCTTGTATTCAACCTTGTGTAGGTTACATCTTGGCATGATATGCATTTCATCTTGTGATACATGTTTCCTTTCTCAAAGCATCCCAACGATGATCTTTTGTTGCTAGTTGTGATGTCTTTGATGGAGGTGTGGTAGGAGTTCACTTATTTACAATAAGATCATATCTAGCCATGTGTTATGCTTTCAAGCAAACATCTTATTGGTATATTTATGACTTCCTTGTGGATATCTTGTTCTTTCCTTTGTGTAACTATTTCGTGTGTTCATCATTCTTTGTGGATTGATATCATCATGATTTTGATCTACCTAGAATCCTATACACTTGAGAGAAGTTACATCTCTAGCTGATATCATTATTCTTTCACGACCTTTTTCCTTGGTGGTTTTGTGAAAGGATTTATCTTGAGTGTGGCTCTTATATCATTGCACCTTGATGCACTCTTTTGTGGGGAAGATTCTTTTTCTCTTGCTTGTCTTGACGAGGCTTTACATTTCGTTTGGTATCCCTCCTCTTGACAAAGCCATCATTGTCTATCTTCACCATGGGTCATCACAAGTTTTGGTTTTTAAGTTCCTTTTTGGAGAGCTTGTGAACCCATTTGCTAGTTGAGTGTGTGGGGGGGGGGGAGGACATGTCTTGCACCTTGTATCTCATTATTTAAGACTATGTTGATGCCTAATGCTCATCCATATATTAGTCTTATCAAGTGTTTTGCCATGACATACACACATCCTTTTGGTTGAGCCCATTCATAAGTTGCCTCTTTTACATGTTTCTCAACCATGTGCTTCTTGCAAGAGCTATGCCTTGTCTCTTATCTTATCCCACTTGCACTTGTTGTGAGTTTTGTCGGTGCAAGAAACCCTGGGTCCATTGCCTAGACTGTGCACATGCCCAAGGACAAGATTACAACACCAAGATCAAACCAAGCAAGAGGGATCAATTCTTTGAAGGATTCAAGTACAAATCAAGAAGAACAAGATGAGCCACAGAAGCAAGATATCACTGAGGAAAGAATCTCCCTTGCTGGGCAGGCGAGCCTAGCAAGGTTGGGTTTGCCTCGGAAGCAAGCTCCTAGATCGTCCTGGCAGGCCTGCCGGGGCTTACGGAGACAAACCACTCCACCGCTCACCTCACAAGCGACCGCAAGTCATAGATTAGTGTGATGTCAAGCCTTAAGGTGACTAAGTGGCTACTTTTTGCCACATGGAAGCCACTTCCTACAGCAAAAACCTATGACACACGTCCCGAGACGTGTCAAGCAAGCAGGCATGAAGCTGCCAAAACAGCCTGACAAGGGTTGTCGGGCATGCTGTGATGTGACACTCGGCAGCGCATTTAATGCACTCTATCAGCCTGTAGAGTTAGGTATGATAGCACTGTTTGCTATCTAATCAGTACGTAACGACTGATTTGCCACTATGGTGACCCCTTGATATATAAAAGGAGGCCCATGGCAACCGTAGAAAGGGTTCGGTTCTAGTTCCAGGGGCTCGAGGATTCAGCCATTCGGACCCGCACACATTCATACGCATGTAGCCACTTTCGCCCCGAGGCAACCCTGCCGGGCAAGTGTGTTGTGTCCACCACCATTTTGCACCATCAATCCACCAAAGCAAGAGTAGGATTTTACGCCTCACGGCGGCCCGAGCCTGGGTAAAATTACCCTGTGATCTCTCCCGCGTTGTGTTACGCTTCTCCGTTCTTTGTGCAACATGCCCATCCCCCCACCGAACCAAAAGGGGCTCATGGCCCCATGGGTGGTCATGGTTTACCATGACATCTTTGGCGCGCCAAGTACGGGGATCACTTGCGCGAACCCAAGAGCGTCAGTAGCGCATCATATTTATCGCCATTTTCGTCATCGGCGGCGTCATCGACTATGGCACCCAAGAAGAAGCCCGGAGCTGCAAATCACTCGTCCACCTCAAAGGCTCTGCCACCCGCGACCACCGATGTCGCGGGGAATGCATGGATGTGTGAGGATGTGGATGCTGCGGGGGATGTGCTCGGCGCAGGCGGCGTTGTCACCACCTCCCCCACGGCCGAAGCAGAAGTGGGAGGCACCAGGAAAGGACAACATCAGCAACATCCCAGCGGCCATGCTCCACGAGGTATGAATGGAGGGATTATTCTGTATACACCCTCTCTCCTCACCGAAGGGCACAACCACAGTGGTGGCGCATGTTCTGGGGCAAGTCGCAACCCTCCGGCCGCCCTCGCTACGGGCGCGACCGCACGACACGCGCCACCCCCGAAACGGGTTGACCTAGGTACTGTTCCCAATGGAGCCGCTGGCCCTCAAGCACTTCCACCGCATCACCACGCCATCCAAGCGGCTGGTTCACAACAACGAGGGCACGGCGCAGTCACCACTGGCATCATTAGAGTCGAGCGACACTGCGGTCTACATCGTCATCACCTATATCAAGCACTTCCTCAGAGGCCATGGCGCGGGCTCAGCTGCTGTTGAGATTTCCGACGGCAGCCGATCATATGGATGAGTGGCGAGGCACCATACAAAGCCTGATTGGTTTCGTCGAGGCAGGAGGATCATAGCGAGTTGGCCTGCCACGGCCTCCCCAGGCAACGACAACGGCTCCTGCAGCTAGCCGAACGGAAGGGGGCACCCCCACCGTCTAGTCCCCACCATGACACGCAGCACGGGAGCCATGAAACCAAGAGCTCGATGACATATCGATGGCCTCTTCCGACCCTCGAGTACGTCAAGGCCAACGGCGGGCCTCGGGGGACAGGCGGAGGGAAGGCGCATGAGTCGTCATTGAGCGGCGCCACGATGACCACCGCTGGTCGAATGGGTGTGATAGCCCAGATGTCTACAAGCCCGTGCTCGGAGATGACGGGTGCCTGCCTTTCGAGGTTGGGTGCCCTACCTTCACCCATGAGCTGCGGCAAGTCCATTGGCCATACGCTCGCATGTTCAAGCCAGAGATACCTGAGAAGTATGATAGAAGATTGAACCCGACAGAGTTCTTGAGCATCTAAACCATCACTGTTCAAGCTACCGGGGGAAGAGATGAGAAGGTGTTCGCCAACTACTTCCCTTTGGCACTCAAGTCAAATGTGAGGTCTTGCTTGATGCACCTGCCGGAGAACTCCATTTTGACCTGGGATGACCTATGCCATGAGTTCATTGGCGCCTTCACGGGCGGCCATCAAGAACTAGGGTGTCCTAGCGACTCGCAGCTTCTCCGGCAGAAATAAGGAGAGACTCTACGAAAGTACTTGCAGAGATTCAGCCGGGTCCACAGAAATATTCCAGACATCCACCCGGCAGTTGTGATAGCTGCCTTCTAATCCAACGTGCGCAACCGCAGGATACGTTCCAAGATGAGTGTTCGGTTGCCCAAGGCTCTGAAGGAGCCTTACACCTTGGTGGACAAATGTGCTCGGGTGGAGGAGGGGAGGAAACTCCCTGGAGAGGAATATTGCATTGACATCGACTCAGAGGATGACAACGAGACCACCAGTCAAAAGAAGAAGAACAAGAAGCGCAACAAGAAGCGCGAGGATAAAGCGGTGATGACCGTTGAGGGATCAGGCATGCCTTGTACCAGCAAGAAGGCTAAGGCTGAAATCCCCAGCAAGGAAGTTGCCGCGTGCACTGACTACCGGGAGGCTACGACTGCCCGAGAAAGCTGGAAAAGTGATGGACCATACTACAAGATTCATCGGACCAAGGGACATGATCTCCAAGAGTGTCATCAGGTTGAGCAGCTCGTTAAGAAGCAGAGAGCTGAGTATGAGAAGTGTGATAAGGAAAAACATCAGAGTGGTACGGGCGGGAAGGCCCGAGGCGGTGAAGCAAATCGCCCTGGCAAAGCTCCTCAGAACCAAGGGAAACCCGCCAGGGGCAGAGAGAAGGAGGATTGCAATGCTGAAACTGATGGAGGGGATGAAGAGGAAACTAGCGAGCAGGAATTCCAGAAGGCCACTGATGCCCTATGTATTGACGGGGGTGCATCTTTGCACTCCTCTCACTGCTAACTTAAACAGTGGGCGCGTGAGGTCAATGCCATGGAGCCAGCGGCAGGTTCTCGGAAGCCTCTCAAGTGGTCAAGCATGCGCATCATCTTTGATGAAGAGGATCACCCCGACCGCATCACCGCGGTAGGGTGCTTGCATTTGTTGGTCTCACCAACGATCCGCAACCTCAAAGTCACAAAGATGTTGGTTGACGGCGGGGCCGGGTTGAATCTGATTTCCCCACAGGTTATCAGCAAACTCCAGATAGCAGAGGAAGAGCTTAAAGCCATGAGCATGTTTCAAGGAATCAATCCCGGCAGGAGCCATCCTAAGTGAATGTGGCACCCTGACTCAAAGAGACCAGAACGCCTCGTATTCCAGCCCAGAGATCGAGGTATGTCTCTAGAATATGACACTTCTTGGGATAGAACAAATCAGCTCTTTATTACAATCGATAGGGGTACAAGGGGATTACGTCGGCACGACGACACTATGCCTGACAAGGTTGCTCTATGCAAGCAGCAGAACAACTCATACCAGCGGAATAACTTCTAGCAGCAGAACAACGACGACGATGATGGACTCCACTCCGCAGGGACGCTGGCTGGAACGTTTATCCTAGCTCGCAGCTCAAGATCCTCGACAAGCAAGGGATGACCTGCAAACTGGCGTGACATACTAGGTCAGTACATTGAATGTACTTGCAAGCTCACAACAACCAAAGCAATCAAGACAAACAACAGCATGGCAATTACATGTTACTTAGCAAGGATGAACATGATACAGCTAGAGCGGCATGGCATGGACATGGTGAACAAGATAGCACTAGAACTATACCAGATGAGCATGGCATGAGCATATGATGATACTAGCATGCAACATATTAACAATATCATGCACCAACTTACTCTGTTCATGGTTACCTCATAACCACCGCATGGATCACTTACCATCATGGTCATCACACTATCACCTCAGGATCAAATCAAGCTTGGTATTAACAATACCGTAGTACTCATTACATGACCACAAGGAGCTTGATCTTTACCCTTGATTCTCGCATAACACCATAAACCTCTACCATCTTCGGTATCCTCGAAACCATTACACTCCCGGGGTTGTTATAAAACATGTTATTATTACTGTTGGCCTATAGTGTGACCTACTACGAACTGAGCCCATATTTGCGGGTGCGGCTATCGGTAGATTAAACACACTCTGTAGAGGTTAGCACAATGTACCCACATCACAGAACCCATGGCCTCAGACTCCCATTCGGGTGGACAAACAGTGTTCCGACTGAACCGATCTATTGCCATGACACTCTCTCGGCCACTCCGATCCACTCCCCTTTAGGCTAAGTCCTGGATGGCTCCGATTTCACCGTGTGACATCCAACAACCACTATTGTGGCAAAACAAATAGTACCAAACGAGGACAGGAGCGCTCAAACCAACACGATCACACACGGCTTATGTCCGCCTACCTGATCAGGGTAGCGCGCGCCCATAACCTTCCAGCACGGGCTCCAACCCCGGCGAGGGACCCTCGAGCGCGTGGGCTCCCCCCTTCTTCTTCGATCTTGGAGCCATGGCTATGGAGGAAGAAGGGCGGGGCGCGACATTTGGAGAAGGGCTCACAAGCTTGCAAGGGAAGAAGGGAGAAGAGGACGAGCACGGCGGATAATGATGGCAATGCTGCACTCACAAGAGGCAGTTGTCAAATTAGACGGTTGCCGAGGCAGCGTGGGGAAGTGGAGGCGCCCACGTCTTATCAAGCGCCATGCATCGACCCGGCCCGCTGGCGATTGGGGCCTGTGGTGTTCTGAACTTGCCCTTTGGCTTCGCCTTGAAGCCAAGTGCGAGCGCGCCTTGAGCCCGACGGCTTCTCTCGGTGTTCTGGGAATCAGGGTACCTAGACTTGCCTGCCTGCAGCCCACGGCGTGGCACCATCGACAACCTGGTACAACCCATCTTCAACCCCGACAAGACAAGACCCTCGCGAGGGGCTAAGCCTCGCTATGTGGGCAACATCAAGACCTTAGGAAGAAGCGGCCTCCTCAGGTAGCCTCCAAAGGATTGGAGATTTCTATGCAAGCCCTCACCTCATGAGGCTGGGATGACATCAGCAGGGACGACCAAGGCTAGGCGCGCGCCAGCGGGCGCAGAGTGGCAGGTTTCCTCTTTTGTGCAAAGGAGGCAAGCACATGTGCGGAGTCCTAAGGTATCAGCCAAAGGTTGCCGTTTGCGTGCAACAAGACCAGGACCGCCAGAGCGACAGGATTGATGTCATCATCGAGCCCACCACGATGTCATGATCAGAAGCTTTGCAGGCGAAGAACACCTTTCATCAGGACCTAGTGTACTACTTATCCCCTTTCAAAATTGGTCGTTGTGGGATCCCTTCCCGCCTAAGTTTTGGGGGAAGAGGACCAAGGCCACAATAAATATAGCCTAGACACCACCGTGGAAGGGATCGAATCATCAAGCCCTTGAGAGACAGAACCCCAAGAGCTCATCACAAGAACAAGCCTCCTGAGGTTGTTCTTCCTCTTGTACTAGTTCATCCTCAACCCCCGCGAGGCTAATCCACAACAAAGTAGGAGTAGGGTTTTACACTACAAGGTGGCCTGAACCTGGGTAAACTACCATGTCCATTTCCTTCCCATTCATCGAGCTAGGTCGTGAGAGACGCGAGTTGATCGGCTTGAGAGATTGAGTTCTTCACACACGCCCCTAAGTTCGAACCTTTCTTGGGTCTGCGGAGCCCAGAATCCGACATTATTTTCCCTATCACTATTTGCTTTTAATCTTGTAACTAGCAAGAACAAGGGGATTGGCAACCTCCTTGCCTTTGTTGGGTGCAAGAAATTTATTTGTTTGTATGCAGGTACCGCCAACGTTGTTATCTTAGTGACTCCTAATGGTGCAATAAACCTTGGTTCTTAACAGAGGGAAATACTTTCTACTAATGTGCCACATCACCCTTCCTCTTCAGGGAAATCCAACAACTCCTATGGGAGTAGGAGAAGAATTCATGGCACCGTTGTTGGGGAGCCATCATCTACCAAATCAGGTGCCTGCACACAAACCCTATTATTTGCTTGGTTTATTTTCTTGTCTAGTTGCCTTTATTTTTTATCTGCCTTCTTTTGCTTGCATCTTCGCTTGCTAAAAGATATCGATATGGATCCTTCTTCACTAGCCGGACTTATAAAAAATTCTAGTTATGATAAACCAATGTCTAGTGGTGGAAACGCTATTGCTACAAGCTATATGAAAGAAAAGATGGAGTTGAGTGCGCTTCTTTATCTTTATGAAGTTTTTCTCAAAAAATGTGAATCTGAAAATTGTTATGAAGTATTAAAAACAAAATTTTATAAAGTGATTAATGAGAGTTCCTTGAATTATCAGCGTTAGTACAGTGTTTTTAATATGTATTACATAAATATCAATTATGCTAATGACATGAAACGTTATAAGCTTGAGGATGCGGGTTTAATGAAAATGATATTTTTCCCTACTAATGAAGATGCTAAAAAACAAAATGATATTGGAATATGCTCATTGAAAAATATATGATTGGGATGAACATGATGACTCAAGTGATGAAGATGATACACTTGAAAATAGTATTGTTTTTTTATGGTGACACTATGACTGTACGCACTATTGAAGATTATATTGTTATACCCACTGTTTATTATGATGATCATGACTGTGGTGATTATTATGATACTTCTTGTGATCTTGAGAATTTATTTGAGCATCATTATGAATCTATTATTGATAATAAAATTTACAATACTATTGAAAATTGTTTTGGAGAGGTCATGACTTTAGTTAATGTTAATCCCACCATTTTGGAAGATTGTAAAATTTGTATGCACAAGGATCATGTAATTTTTTTTAATTTGACTGTCATCCTACATTTAAATATTTTGAAAGAGACAAATATGGTTATAGAAATTGTTCATGTTACTCAATTACCTCTCTTTATGTTAGAATTGTCAATGTTTCGTTCTTCTTCCTCGCATATGCTAAATATTGCTTGCCATAATAATTTGTTTACTCACAAGACGTCTATGCATAGAAAATGGGTTAGACTTAAATGTGCTTGTTACATGCTATATGATGCTCGCTTTATACTTCAATTCTTGTCTTTCATGTGAGCATCACTAAAAAGTGCATACTTCCCTATTTAAGATGTTCCCGTGGAAGATGGCGACTTAGTCATCGGTATGTTTTTGTCACATCTTGCAATGGATAAATCTTTGTTGACCATTTCATATACCCTGTTTGTATGATATCTTGGTGTGTCAAGTTATATACAATAAAAAATGGTGGTTTTGTACACCCTAGTATGTGGGGAGGTATAACCTTAATTTTTTTAGAAGAAAAATCAATATTTCATAAGCTTTTTAGTTTGTTTGGCGGGGCTCACGAGTTCTTTTTTTAGAAGGGGGATGTGAGTATTTTTTTGAGAAATACATAGTTCATATATGTGATTATGGTATATATATATAGGCTTCCCTGATATATATATATATATATATATATATATATATATATATATATATATATATATATATATATATATATATAGGCTCTTACATGTGCATATTAGGTGCTGCCTATTTCTTGATACCTTCTAGTCGACGCCGGGGTGGCTTCCCAGATGCCAAGGCAAATCGGTCGGCCCTCTTTGCCCGCAAGCTATTTTTTAGACAAACCCTTAGGTTTTCTAATCCGTTTTTCATTAAAATGGCTTGCCTACCCCCCCCCCCCCCCCAAAAAAACCACCCGTTGTTCTTTAGGAGGTGGATATTTTAAAACCTATTAAAAATTGAGAATATATTTTACAAAAAATCAATACGTGTTTCATAAAAAAGTTCAGTGTATATTTAGTAAATCATTGTATACTAAAATGTATTATACACAATGTGTAAAAAAAATGTGCATGTATATTAAAAAGTTCATTGTATATCAAATGTTCAATGTATTATTAAAAATGTTCAGTGTTTACGGGAAAAAGTTCATTGTATACTGTAAAACAAATAAAAAGTAAACATGCAAAAGAAACCACCAAAAAATAGAAAAACCCCAAGATCTGAAAAGAGAAAAAGGAAAAAGGAAACAAAACAACTGTTACTTGGGCCTGCCATTCTGGAGGAGTCTTCGGCAAAGCCTCAATTATATGACGTGTGCGGGCATCATGTAGGATTGACCCTATTTCTAAGAGGATTTGCCACCTATAATATTTGGCAAGGGCTACTCCTTGCAAATATCACACTCCATCTTTTCAGGCATTGACAAATGGCACACTGTATGTGCGTCACTTGTCGCAACTGTGAGTTTTCACTTTTTTCGTAGACCCGTTTATTCAAAATGTTTTATTTCTTGAATTGTGCTTCCAAATATTGAACCATTTACACCGTTGGATTTCTCGCATTGAGATCTTCGTAGCCCATGTTAATAAGTTTCATGTTTGTTTTTTCACATAAAAATTGAAAACATTTAATTCCTAAAAAAAGAAAACCAATAAGCATAGTTGCGTTTTTCACTTATAAGCACAGGTTGGCAAGAATTTAGACATCGGCTCGGCTCATTCCCGAAACCTGCGTCGCATCGTGTCGCGTCATGACGAGGCGAGGCGAGGCGTGGGGTGGCGAGGCGGGCGACGGAGGAGCGCGCGTGGATGTCCCTCTTGTTCTCATCCTCATACATGTGGGGAAAGAACCTCCCTTATAAAAAGGTCCAACTCCTTCTAAACTAGCAATGTGGGACTAAACTTTAGTTCCACCTCTGGCCTTGCACGACTGGGCTACGTGGGTCTCTAGGATTTATTAGGAATTTCTGAAACTGCTATTGGGCCTGACCAAAAATAGACAAAATTCCAGCAATCCCCCACCAGATCCGAGAGGCACACAAAATTTGCCTTTGGTTCCAAAACACTGTTTTATATACCGGTATTGCAGTGGAGACTGTTAAGTTGAACTTCCATCTAGAGCTCTATGCTACACTAGTAAGAAACTTGAACAGTGGACTGGGCTTTGAACTGCAAGTTTTCCGCCAATCTAACTTCACATAAAGCCTTGACCAAGACGTGGCTACCATGGGTCTTCCCTGGGGGTGGAGCTTATGCGTCATATTCCGAGACCTTTCATGAGTTTACTAGAGAGAACCCTACTCTCATAGATTGTGACGTTTAACAATCAGACTCATATAGGTGCGTTCTTCAAAAGATGTTCTGCAGGACAACATCTCTACTTCAATGAGCCACTTAGAACACATTAAGATATACATCAACCTGCCATGCAGATTAGAAGAGTATTGCATCTTCATGGAGTGGTATTGTTAACAGTAAGGATACTCTCCTCTTAGTTGACCAACAATGTGTCTTCCACATCTAATTCACGGGATATCTGATCACAAAGATTGTCTATCACATTACGTGATAGACCCTTAGTAAAAGGATCTGCCAGATTTTTAGATGTTTGGATATAATCCAATGCAATAACTCCAGAGTTTCTCATTTTTCTGACAGACTTTAACCTTCTCTGAATGTGTCTTGATGACTCCATGTTATCCTTTGAGCTTCTCACTTTCATGATCACAGTTTGATTGTCGCAGTTCATAAGGATACCTGGTAGGTTTCTCAACAACCGACAAGTCATTCAAGAGCCGGCGAAGCCAATCTGCTTCGATCGTAGATGTATCTAGTGTTGTGAGTTTTGCTTCCATTGTTGACCTCGTTAAGATGGTATGCTTGCAAGACTTCCAAGAAACAGCGCCACCTCCATGAGTGAATACATATCCGCTCGTGGCCTTTATCTCATCAGCATCTAAGATCCAGTTTGACTCACTATACCCTTCAAGCACCTTTGGGTGCACAGTGTAGTGAATTCCATAATTCACAGTGCCTTTCAAATAACGCAAAACTCTCTATAGAGCTTTCCAATGCACATCTCCTGGTTTTGAGACAAACCGGCTCAGTTTGCTAACAGCAAAAGAGATGTCAGGTCTTGTAGCACTGGTTAGATACATAAGCGAGCCAATAATATGAGAATATTTGAATTGGTCTCTAGCAATTCTTAGATTCTTTCGAAGCAACACACTAGCATCATATGGTGTTGGAGAGGGCTTGCAGTCACTGTAGCCAAAGCGACTCAAGATCTTTTCCACATAGTGAGATCGAAGCAATGTAATCCCACCATAATGACATCAGCCACTCCTAAATCCTTCATATCAAAGCAAAGAGATAGGAAATCCTTGACCTCCTTAATAACCTTCAGATTTGTTCCGAAAATCAGTATGTCATCAACATACAAGCAAAGGATAAATCCCTCGCCCCCACCATGGCGATAGTACACACATTTATCAGCTTCGTTTACAACAAAACCTGCAGCTGTTAAAGTTCTTTCAAACTTATCATGCCACTGCTTGGGTGCTTGCTTAAGTCCATACAAAGATTTCAGCAACTTGCACACTTTTCCTTCCTGACCATCTACTACAAACCCATCTGGTTGTTCCATATAATTTTTCCTCTTCCAACTCTCCATTTAGGAAAGCAATATTAACATCCATTTGATGAACAAGAAGACCATGTGAGGCAGCTATTGAAAGTAGTACTCGAATAGTCGTCAGTCGCGCCACAGGTGAGTAAGTATCAAAGAAGTTTCACCTTCCTTTTGAGTATATCCCTTAGCCACGAGTCATTCCTTGTACTTTTCGATAGTACCATCAGGCCTAAGCTTCTTCTTGAATACCCATTTGCACCCTATAGGTTTGCACCCATAAGGACGATCAGTTATCTCCCAAGTTTCATTTACCAAGATGGAATCCATCTCACTACGGACCTCTTCCTTCCACTAGTCAGCATCTTCAGATGCATAGGCCTCTGAAATAGAACTGGGAGTGTCATCTATGAGATAGACAAGAAAATCATCACCAAAGGACTTTGTAATCCTGTGTCTCTTTCTCCTAGTAGGAACTTCATTGTTGTCCTCCACAGGATTTTCAAAGTGTTCCATCGAAATGGCAGGTTCAATAATTGTAATTGGTTCCTGATTCGATGAACACTAGGCATCTCCTGATTAGATGAGGTAGCCATATCCTTCATGGGAAAGATATCTTCAAAGAAAGTCGCACCATTCGACTCCATGATCGCACCGACATGCATGTCAGGTACCTCAGATTTTACAACCAAGAATCTATAACCAACGTTATGAAAAGCATATCCCAGGAAAACACAGTCCACAGTTTTTGGTCCCTGTTTCCGCTTCTTTGGAATTGGCACATTGACTTTCGCCAAACAACCCCAGGTTCGTAGATAAGAGAGCTTTAACCTTTTCTTCTCCCATTCCTCGAATGGAGTTATCTCTTTGTTCTTTGTGGGAACTTAGTTTAGGACATGACATGCTGTCAATATCGCCTCCCCCACCATGCCTTGGAGAGACTTGATGTGTCTAACATGGCGTTAACCAAATCAGTTAGAGTACGGTTCTTTCTTTCGGCCACCCCATTTGACTAGGGTGAATAGGGAGGTGTCCTCTCATGGATTATACCATGTTCCGCACAAAAGGAATCAAATTCATTTGAGAAATACTCTCCACCACTATCGGACCTAAGCCTCTTGGTTTTCCGCTTCAGCTTTATAGATCTTGAAATAGTTCAAAGCCTCATCCTTAGAATTCAGAAGATAAAAATGACAGTATCTAGTGGAGTCATCAATTAACGTCATAAAATACTTCTTTCCACCTTTTGTCAAAACACCATTCATTTCACATAGATCTGAATGTATGAGCTCTAGTGGTGCAAGATTTCTCGTTTTTGCAGTCACATGAGACTTACGAGGTTGCTTAGCTTGCACACACACTTGACACTTAGATCCCTTGACAGTGGTGAAACTAGGGATTAAGTTTAACTTCGCTAGTCGCAGCATGCAACCAAAGTTAACATGGCAGAGACGTGAATGCCACATATTTGATTCACTATTGTTGCAAACATGATTAACAACTTCATTGCAAATGTCTGATAAGGATAAATGAAATAGGCCTCCTGACTCATAGCCTTTACCAACAAAGGTTCCATACTTGGATATTACAAATTTATTCGACTCAAAGACAAGCTTGTAGCCATCTCTACATAGAAGAGATCCGCTAACAAGATTTTTATTGACGGAGGGGACATAATGCATGTTCTTCGGCCACACGATCTTCCCCGAAGTAAACTTCAGATTGACCGTGCCAACACCATGAACAGAAGCACTTGAACCATTTCCCAACAACACGGTGGAAGTCCCTGCGGTCTGATAAGACGAAAACATGGAAATATCACTGCATACATGCACATTAGCACCCGTGTCAATTAACCAATCAGGAGAATGACATACTGAAAGAATAGTGGCAAATATACCATACCCAACATCCTTCATGTCAGTGTCTCCAATGATAACATTAGCGGTCTTGCCGCCTTTCCCAAGATGACACTTGTCATAGCAATTAGGGCAACTAGGAGCCCAATGATCAGGATCTCCACACACATAACAAACACCTTTCTTCTTGTCATTCTTCTTCTTGAAGTTCGCGCGCTGTCACGGAATTGTCACATCAGATGTCCTAGTGAAACAACTTAGTCGTGGAGCCATCGCAACTAGGAAGCTTAAAGGGGTTAATCGGGACAAAGGACACGGGGTTTATACTGGTTCGGCCCCTTACGGTGAAGGTAAAAGCCTATGATCCAGTTTTAAGTGGGATTGCTTATGACTCGATTACTAGGGAGCGGAATCGCTTGACCTAGGTCTCGATCTGATGTTACCTGCCCTGAACCACCGCCGGGTCGTCCCTTTATATACAGAGGTCGACGCCCAGCGGCTCACGGAGTCCCGGCTGGCTCATAAACAGTGTTCGGCTCGGTCTCTAACTATTCTTGCCTTACAATACAAGTCATCTACATATGGCGGTTTATCTCTACGGGCCTTAAGTCGCCTATGGGCTTTAGGCCCTTAACTGACATGTCATCTTCATCCTTGGCCTTGGGCTTCAAGAGTACTTGTAGGTATAACCCGGCCCCTCCTGGGTGTTGGGTAACGTAGTAATTTCAAAAAAATTCCTACGTACACGCAAGATCATGGTGATGACATAGCAACGAGAGGGGAGAGTGTTGTCCACGTACCCTCGTAGACCGTAAGCGGAAGCGTTATGACAACGCGGTTGATGTAGTCGTACGTCTTCACGATCCGACCGATCCAAGCACCGAATGTACGACACCTCCGAGTTCAGCACACGTTCAGCTTGATGACGATCCTTGGGCTCCGATCCAGCAAAGCTTCGGAGATGAGTTCCGTCAGCACGACGGCGTGGTGACGATGATGATGTTCTACCGGCGCAGGGCTTCGCCTAAACTCCGCGACGATATGACCGAGGTGGAATATGGTGGAGGGGGCACCGCACACGGCTAAGGAACGATCCGTAGATCAACTTATGTCTTATGGGGTGCCCCCCTGCCCCCGTATATAAAGGAGCAAGGGAGGAGGAGGCGGCCGGCCAAGAGAGGGCGCGCCAGGGAGGAGTCCTACTCCCACCGGGGGTAGGACACCCTCCTTTCCTAGTCCAACTAGGAGACCTTCCATGTAGTATGAGTCGGAGAGAAGGAAAGGGAAGAGAGAAGGGAAGGAAGGAGGGGGTGCGGCCCCTCCCCCTAGTCCAATTCGGACTAGGCCTTGGGGGGGCGCGCGGCCTGCCCTAGGCAGCCCCTCTCTCTTTCCCATATGGCCCAATAAGACCCAATACTTCTCCCGGCGAATTCCTGTAACTCTCCGGTACTCCAAAAAATACCCGAATCACTCGGAACCTTTCCGAAGTCCGAATATAGTCGTCCAATATATCGATCTTTACGTCTCGACCATTTCGAGACTCCTCGTTATGTCCCCGATCTCATCCGGGACTCCGAACTCCTTCGGTACATCAAAACTCATAAACTCATAATATAACTGTCATCGAAACCTTAAGCGTGCGGACCCTACGGGTTCGAGAACTATGTAGACATGACCTAGAACTATTCTTGGTCAATAACCAATAGCGGAACCTGGATGCTCATATTGGCTCCTGCATATTCTACGAAGATCTTTATCGGTCAAACCACATAACAACATACGTTGTTCCCTTTGTCATCGGTATGTTACTTGCCCGAGATTCGATCGTCGGTATCCAATACCTAGTTCAATCTCGTTACCGGCAAGTCTCTTTACTCGTTACGTAATGCATCATTCCGTAACTAACTCATTAGCTACATTGCTTGCAAGGCCTATAGTGATGTGCATTACCGAGAGGGCCCAGAGATACCTCTCCGACAATCGGAGTGACAAAACCTAATCTCGAAATACGCCAACCCAACATGTACCTTTGGAGACACCTGTAGTAGTCCTTTATAATCACCGAGTTACGTTGTGACCTTTGGTAGCACCCAAAGTGTTCCTCCAGCAAACAGGAGTTGCATAATCTCATAGTTACAGGAACATGTATAAGTCATGAAGAAAGCAATAGCAACATACTAAACTATCAAGTGCTAGGCTACCGGAATGGGTCATGTCAATCACATCATTCTCCTAATGATGTGATCCCGTTAATCAAATTACAACTCTTTTGTCCATGGCTAGGAAACTTAACCATCTTTGATTCACGAGCTAGTCAAGTAGAGGCTAACTAGTGACACTATGTTTGTCTATGTATTCACACATGTATTATGTTTCCGGTTAATACAATTCTAGCATGAATAATAAACATTTATCATGAAATAAGGAAATAAATAATAACTTTATTATTGCCTCTAGGGCATATTTCCTTTAGTCTCCCACTTGCACTAGAGTCAATAATCTAGTTCACATCATCATGTGATTTAACACCAATATTCATATCTGTATATGATTAACACCCATAGTTCACATCGTCATGTGATCAACACCCAAAGGGTACTAAGGTATGATCATGTTTGCTTGTGAGAGAAGTTTAGTCTACGGGTCTGTCACATTCATAGCCGTATGTATTTTGCAAATATTCTATGTCTACAATGCTCTGCATGGAGATACTCTAGCTAATTGCTCCCACTTTCAATATGTATCCAGATTGAGACTTAGAGTCATCTGGATCGGTGTAAAAGCTTGCACCGATGTAACTTTTTACGACGGGCTCTTTTATCACCTCCATAATCGAGAAGTATTCTCTTGGTCCTCACTAAGGATATTCTTGACCGCTATCCAGTGATCTACTATTAGATCAAAATTGTATTCCTTTGCCAAACACAGAGCAAGGTATACAATAGGTCTGCTTCACAGCATAGCATACTTTATAGAACCTATGACTGAGGCATAGGGAATGACTTTTCATTCTCTTTCTATTTTCTGCCATAGTCGGGTTTTGAGTCTTACTCAACTTCACACCTTGCAACACAGGCAAGAACTCTTTCTTTGACTATTCTATTTTGAACTATTTCAAAATTTTATCAAGGTATGTACTCATTGAAAAATCTTATCAAGCGTCTTGATCTATCTATATAGATCTTGACACTCAATGTGTAAGCAGCTTCACCGAGGTCTTTCATTGAAAAACTTTTATTCAAGTATCCCTTTATGCTATCCAGAAATTCTATATCATTTCCAATCAACAATATGTCTTGCACATATAATATCAGAAATGCTACAGAGCTCCCACTCACTTTCTTGTAAATACAGGCCTTTCCAAAAGTCTGTATAAAACCATATGCTTTGATCAACTCATCAAAGCGCATATTCCAACTCCGAGATGCTTGCACCAGTCCAATGATGGATCGCTGGAGCTTGCACATTTTGTTAGCACCTTTAGGATTAACAAAACCTTCTGGTTGCATCATATACAACTCTTCTTTAAAAAATCCATTAAGGAATGCAGTTTTGTCATCCATTTGCCAGATTTCATAAAATATGGCAATTGCTAACATGATTCAGACAGACTTAAGCTTCGATACGAGTGAGAAAATCTCATCGTATTCAACACCTTGAACTTGTTGAAAACATTTCGCAACAAGTCGAGCTTAGTAGATAGTAACACTACTATCAGTGTACGTCTTCCTCTTGAAGATCCATTTATTTAACATGGCTTGTTGACCATTGAGCAAGTCAATCAAAGTCCATACTTTGTTCTCATACATGGATCATATCTCAGATTTTATGGCCTCAAGCCATTTCGTGGAATCTGGGCTCATCATCGCTTCCTCATAGTTCGTAGGTTCATCATGGTCTAGTAACATGACTTCCAGAACATGATTACCGTACCACTCTGGTGCGGATCTTACTCTGGAAGACCTACGAGGTTTGGCAGCAACTTGATCTGAAGTTTCATGATCATCATCATTAACTTCCTCACTAATTGGTGTAGTAATCACTGGAACTGATTTCTGTGATGAACTACTTTATAATAAGGAAGAAGGTACAATTACCTCATCAAGTTCTACTTTTCTCCCACTCACTTCTTTTGAGAGAAACTTCTTCTCTAGAAAGGATCCATCTTAGTAACAAATAACTTGCCTTTCGGATCTATGATAGAAGGTGTACCCAACATTTTGGGTATCCTATGAAGACGCACTTTTCCGATTTGGGTTCAAGCTTATCATGTTGAAACTTTTTCACATAAGCATTGCAACCCAAACTTTAAGAAACGACAACTTTGGTTTCTTGCTAAACCATAATTCATAAGGTGTCGTCTCAACGGATTTTATATGTTGCCCTTTTAACGTGAATGCAGTTGTCTCTAATGCATAACCCCAAAACGATAATGGTAAATTAGTAAGAGACATCATAGATCGCACCATATCCAATTAAGTGCAGTTACGACGTTTGGACACACCATAACATTGTGGTGTTCCAGGTGGCGTGAGCTGTGAAACTTTTCCACATTGTTTTAATTGAAGACCAAACTCGTAACTCAAATATTCGTCTCCGTGATCAGATCGCAGAAATTTTATTTTCTTGTTACGATGATTTTTCCACTTCACTCTGAAATTCTTTTAACCTTTCAACTATTTCAGACTTATGTTTCATCAAGTAGATATACCCATATCTGCTCAAATCATCTGTGAAGGTCAGAAAATAACGATACCCGCCGCGAGCCTTAAAACTCATTGGTCTGCATATATCAGTATGTATTATTTCCAACAAGTTTGTTGCTTGTTCCATTGTTCCGAAGAACGGAGTTTTAGTCATCTCGCCCAAAGGCACGGTTCACAAGCATCAAATGATTCATAACCAAGTGATTCCGAAAATCCATCTTTATGGAGTTTCTTCATGCGCTTTATACCGATATGACCCAAACGGCAGTGCCATAAATAAGTTGCACTATCATTATTAACTTTGCATCTTTTGGCATCAATATTATGAATATGTGTATCACTACGATCGAGATCCAACAAACTATTTTCATTGGGTGTATGACCATCGAAGGTCTTATTCATGTAAACAGAATAACAATTACTCTCTAACCTTAAATGAATAACCGTATCGCAATAAACATGATCAAATCATATTCATGCTTAACGCAAACGCCAAATAACATTTATTTAGGTTTAACACTAATCCCGAAAGTATAAAGAGTGTGCGATGATGATCATATCAATCTTGGAACTACTTCCAACACTCATCGTCACTTCCCCTTCAACTAGTCTCTGTTTTATTCTGTAACTCCTATTTCGAGTTACTAATCTTTAGCAACCGAACAAGTATCAAATACTCAGGGGCTACTTATAAACACTAGTAAGGCACACATCCATAACTTGTATATCAAATATACCCTTGTTCACTTTGCCATCCTACTCATCCACCAAATATCCAGGGCATCTCCGCTTCCAGTGACCATTTCCTTTGCAGTGTAAGCACTCAGTTTCAGGCTTTGGTCCAGCTTTGGGCTTCTTTGCGGGAGTGACAACTTGTTTGCCATTCTACTTGAAGTTTCCCTTTCTTTCCCTTTGCCCTTTTCTTGAAACTAATGGTCTTGTCAATCATCAACACTTGATGATCTTTCTTGATTTCTACCTTCGTTGATTTCAACATCATGAAGAGCTCGGGAATCGTTTTCGTCATCCCTTGCATACTATAGTTCATCACGAAGTTCTAGTAACTTAGTGATGGTGACTAGAGAATTTTGTCAATCACTATCTTATCTGGAAGATTAACTCCCACTTGATTCAAGCGATTGAAGTACCCAAACAATTTGAGCACATGTTCACTAGTTGGGCGATTCTCCTCCATCTTTTAGCTATAGAACTTGTTGGAGACTTCATATCTCTCAACTCGGGTATTTTCTTGAAATATTAACTTCAATTCCTGGAACATCTCATATGATCCATGACGTTCAAAACATCTTTGAAGTCCCGATTCTAAGCTGTTGAAGCATGGTGCACTAAACTATCAAGCAGTCATCTTTTTGAGCTAGCCAAACGTTCATAACATCTGCATCTGCTCCTGCAATAGGTTTGTCACCTAGCGGTGCATCAAGAACATAATTCTTCTGTGCAGCAATGAGGATAAACCTCAGATAATGGATCCAATCCGCATCATTGCTACTAACATCTTTCAACAAAATTTTCTCTAGGAACATATCAAAACAAACATATGAAAGCAACAACACGAGCTATTGATCTACAACATAATTGGCAAAATACTACCAGGACTAAGTTCATGATAAATTTAAGTTCAATTAATCATATTACTTAAGAACTCCCACTTAGACAGACATCTCTCTAGTCATCTAAGTGATCACGTGATCCAAATCAACTAAACCATAACCGATCATCACGTGAGATGGAGTAGTTTTCAATGGTGAACATCACTATGTTGATCATATCTACTATATGATTCACGCTCGACCTTTCGGTCTCCGTGTTCCGAGGCCATATCTGCATATGCTAGGCTCGTCAAGTTTAACCTGAGTATTCTGCGTGTGCAAAACTGGCTTGCACCCGTTGTAGATGGACGTAGAGCTTATCACACCCGATCATCACATCGTGTCTGGGCACGACGAACTTTGGCAACGGTGCATACTCAGGGAGAACACTTCTTGATAATTTTAGTGAGAGATCATCTTAAAATGCTACCGTCAATCAAAGCAAGATAAGATGCATAAAGGATAAACATCACATGCAATCAATATAAGTGATATGATATGGCCATCATCATCTTGTGCTTGTGATCTCCATCTCCGAAGCACCATCGTGATCACCATCGTCACCGGCGCGACACCTTGATCTTCATCGTAGCATCGTTGTCGTTTATGCCATCTATTGCTTCTACGACTATCATTACCGTTTAGTGATAAAGTAAAGCAATTACAGGGCGTTTGCATTTCATACAATAAAGCGACAACCATATGGCTCCTGCCAGTTGCCGATAACTTCCGTTACAAAACATGATCATTTCATACAATAAAATATAGCATCACGTCTTGACCATATCACATCACAACATGCCCTGCAAAAACAAGTTAGACGTCCTCTACTTTGTTGTTGCAAGTTTTACGTGGCTGCTACGGGCTTAGCAAGAACCGTTCTTACCTACGCATCAAAACCACAACGATAGTTCGTCAAGTTAGTGCTGTTTTAACCTTCGCAAGGACCGGGCGTAGCCACACTCGATTCAGCTAAAGTGAGAGAGACAGACACCCGCCAGCCACCTTTAAGCACGAGTGCTCGTAACGGTGAAACCAGTCTCGCGTAAGCGTACGCGTAATGTCGGTCCGGGCCGCTTCATCTCACAATACCGTCGAACCAAAGTATGACATGCTGGTAAGCAGTATGACTTGTATCGCCCACAACTCACTTGTGTTCTACTCGTGCATATGACATCTACGCATAAAACCAGGCTCGGATGCCACTGTTGGGTAACGTAGTAATTTCAAAAAATTTCCTACGTACACGCAAGATCATGGTGATGACATAGCAACGAGAGGGGAGAGTGTTGTCCACGTACCCTCGTAGACCGTAAGCAGAAGCGTTATGACAACGCGGTTTATGTAGTCGTACGTCTTCACGATCCGACGGATCCAAGCACCGAACGTACGGCACCTCCGAGTTCAGCACACGTTCAGCTCGATGACGATCCCCGGGCTCCGATCCAGCAAAGCTTCGGAGATGATTTCCGTCAGCACGACGGCGTGGTGACGATGATGATGTTCTACCGGCGCAGGGCTTCGCCTAAACTCCGCGACAATATGACCGAGGTGGAATATGGTGGAGGGGGGGCACCGCACACGGCTAAGGAACGATCCGTAGATCAACTTATGTCTTATGGGGTGCCCCCCTGCCCCCGTATATAAAGGAGCAAGGGAGGAGGAGGAGGCCGGCCAAGGAAGGGCGCGCCAGGGAGGAGTCCTACTCCCACCCGGGGTAGGACACCCTCCTTTCCTAGTCCAACTAGGAGACCTTCCATGTAGTATGAGTAGGAGAGAAGGAAAGGGAAGAGAGAAGGGAAGGAAGGAGGGGGTGCGGCCCCTCCCCCTAGTCCAATTCGGACTAGGCCTTGGGGGGGCGCGCGGCCTGCCCTAGGCAGCCCCTCTCTCTTTCCCGTATGGCCTAATAAGACCCAATACTTCTCCCGGCGAATTCCCGTAACTCTCCGGTACTCCGAAAAATACCCGAATCACTCGGAACCTTTCCAAAGTCCGAATATAGTCGTCCAATATATCGATCTTTACGTCTCGACCATTTCGAGACTCCTCGTTATGTCCCCGATCTCATCCGGGACTCCAAACTCCTTCGGTACATCAAAACTCATAAACTCATAATATAACTGTCATCGAAACCTTAAGCGTGCGGACCCTACGGGTTCGAGAACTATGTAGACATGACCTAGAACTATTCTTGGGCAATAACCAATAGAGGAACCTGGATGCTCATATTGGCTCCTACATATTCTACGAAGATCTTTATCGGTCAAACCGCATAACAACATACGTTGTTCCCTTTGTCATCGGTATGTTACTTGCCCGAGATTCGATCGTCGGTATCCAATACCTAGTTCAATCTCGTTACCGGCAAGTTTCTTTACTCGTTACGTAATGCATCATTCTGTAACTAACTCATTAGCTACATTGCTTGCAAGGCTTATAGTGATGTGCATTACCGAGAGGGCCCAGAGATACCTCTCCGACAATCGGAGTGACAAAACCTAATCTCGAAATACGCCAACCCAACATGTACCTTTGGAGACACCTGTAGTACTCCTTTATAATCACCCAGTTACGTTGTGACGTTTGGTAGCACCCAAAGTGTTCCTCCGGCAAACGGGAGTTGCATAATCTCATAGTTACAAGAACATGTATAAGTCATGAAGAAAGCAATAGCAACATACTAAACGATCAAGTGCTAGGCTAACGGAATGGGTCATGTCAATCACATCATTCTCCTAATGATGTGATCCCGTTAATCAAATGACAACTCTTTTGTCCATGGCTAGGAAACTTAACCATCTTTGATTCATGAGCTAGTCAAGTAGAGGCATACTAGTGACACTATGTTTGTCTATGTATTCACACATGTATTATGTTTCCGGTTAATACAATTCTAGTATGAATAATAAACATTTATCATGAAATAAGGAAATAAATAATAACTTTATTATTGTCTCTAGGGCATATTTCCTTCACTGGGCGGGTCATACCTAATAGTTATATCTACAATATTAGGCCCCAGATTCATTTGAACTGGTTCATGTCAATCTTCACCACTTAAGAAAAATCTCCTGCTCTTTGCTTATGAAATTTTTGTAATCCGCCATGATGTCATCCTTTGAATTCATGATAACCAGCCATGACATCATCTGTCTTTAAAGCACGTTTTGCCCAACGTATCTCAATGGATCCTTATCTTAATGACCATCCCGAAAATCGAGGCGTCCGAGTAACTGGATAACCATGTTTTGGCCTCCTCATTTTTCGCGCCCACTTATCAGTCTTTCATTATAAATAGGCACGAGTATGTCTCTTCTCATTCTCCCCTTTCCTCATCTTCTTCCTCTCGCACCTATACTGCCGCTCGAGCTCCACCGCCGCCGCAGTGCACCTCGTCTCCGTCGACCTTGGCCGCTACATCGACCTGAATCAGTCCTGAGAACGGCAGCGTCCCTCCGCAATAGATCTGCTGTTGTAAGTCTTATCCTTCCCGCACCTTAGATCTGCATTAGGGTTCACAGGTTCCTGTGTTCTTCATAGTTCATCACAGTATCTTCATAGTTCTTCCTCTGCTGCTTCATTTGATCCAAGAGTAATATGGAACTTTATGCGGTAGTTGTTTCGCGTCCATTTTTGATATTAGTAGATCCCTTTTTCTCGCAAAGAAGCCTCATTGGAACTCATGAACTCCTCTATTCTTCATTTTTAGGTCTAGAATATTTTCTTTTCTGAGCAGTCGTTTGATCCAAAATAATAGCTACAACTTGTGAAACTTGTTTATGCAACACTTAGGAAAAAAATCTGTATTTGTTAGATCCACCTAGCCATGGCGACTCTCATCACCGGCTTAAAAGGTTATGCTCAATTGATAACCCTGACTGCCCACGACGGTTTAGATGACTTCTACTACTCATGGAGCCCATGGCGGCTTAAATAATCTTGACATAATTATCCTTATGCCATTAGTCCCCTTATAAGCCGCCATCTTGAATATGCATTGAAATATCTCTCTCCGGCTTAAATTTGAACCGGTAATTTTTACTCTGTCTTAGGCTTTCATCACAATGGCACCGAAAGCACCCACTTCCTGCAACTGGGTCAAATCCATCGTCACAGACAGTACGCTGGATGACTTTGTGAAGAACGGTTATCTGCCAAAGAAGGAAATCATGTCCTATCGTGCTCCTAACCCAGAGGAGGAAATTCCTCAGCCCAAAGCGGGGGAGGTTATTGTTTTCACAGATCACATGAACCTGGGTTTCTCTCTCCACCTGGCTCAAAATTCTTCAGGGATGCCTTGCACTTATTTGACCTCCGCCCTCAAGACATCGGACCCAATTCCGTGTCCAACATTTGCAATTTCCAAGTGTTCAGTGAAGTATACCTTGGAGAAGAACCCAACATATTACACTTCAGAGAGTTATTTTACTTGAACCGCCAGAATGAATGCGCCAACGACCAGAGCTTGGAACTTCGTGGTGTCTCGATCCAATGTCGGAGAGACATAATTTTTCCTTATGCCAATCTGCCGAGTCATCCCAAAGATGGGAACCAAACATGGTTTTATTGCCAAGACACTTCTCCGGCTGATGAAAACCCTCTGCCCGGTTTTCGTGCCCAACATCGTGGGTCCAACCATCACCTTCCTGACAAGATTACAGCCGCCGAACACAAAACACTCACCCCCACCCAAGCTAAAATTAAAGCTCTTCTGGGGAACGGGTTAACTGGCATCGATTTAGTCCGGGTTTGGCTTGCCTGGCGGGTCATTCCATTGAGCCGCCGCCCCGGCTTTGATGTGCACCTACACAGGCAAGAAAGATGATCACTTGCGGCACATCCCTGCTGACTTGCCTGAAGATGTCATCAATGATATGACGAAGTCACTTTTGAAGGAGAGCCTAGAAGATTGTGGTAAGGTGGGCTTAAGCCCCTTCTGCGAAGCTAACCCGGCTCCAGCAGTAAGCCGCCCATCTGAATAACTTACCTTTATTCCTTGATGTTTTATCTGTACTCACACTTTGCTGATTTCCACAGGCTGGTGATAAATTCTGGAAGGTTAAATATGACCACGAAGCTACAAAAGGGCAAAGGAAGGCCAAGAGAGCCGCCAGGAAAGAGGCTGC
Source organism: Triticum aestivum (assembly GCF_018294505.1). NCBI lineage: Eukaryota > Viridiplantae > Streptophyta > Magnoliopsida > Poales > Poaceae > Triticum > Triticum aestivum. The sequence continues at coordinate 543,655,428 of NC_057801.1, forward strand.
GAAGAAGAAGGGCAAGAAAGCCACCGCCTCTGACTTGCTTCGGCTAGAAGATTCTTCTGAGTCAGAGGTAGCCCTTGACTCTCTTGGCTCCTTTTTTAACCATCTTATTGACACTGATTATCAGCAGGAGGACACAGGAACAAGCCATGGCAAGGATGAAGAGGTAACTATCATTTCCTCCGACTCCGAGCCTTTGCCAAGACAGAAAATCCGCAGAGTAACCCGGAAAGTAAGATTTTTACATCCCTTAGCTTATCAAGATCCTCAATTTCTTTTGAAGCGACAGATCCATGAGAGTCGGAGGCAGACCCGGACCAGCAAGGATGCGGAGCTCTCCTCCGGCTTACCAAACACCCCAAGGAAGCGCTAGAACAAGGTCACCTCTGATTTAAATCTCTTTTATCCTTTGGCGGGTCTCACTCGTCAACCACTCAATTCTTCTGACCCGGATTATCAGGAAACTTCTCCTTCCTCCGGCAACTCAATGCAGTCCAATCTGCCGGCTTTCAAGACCGCTCCAGGGTAATGATAACCTGCTTATCCTATATTCATTTCAATTCATTGTATTTGCCCTAACCTTTTGATCTTATGCAATGGAAAAGCAAAGCCTGACAAAAGGGTAAAGAAGAATAAGTCGGCCGAAGAAACGGTCTTAACAGAGCCGGAACTTGGAATAGCGCGCCTGAAACCTTCATTCATGAGCCGCCGCCTGAGCCAGCACATGACATGCCGACTGCTGACCCGCTTGCCGAGCGAGCTGCCGATGGCTCTGAAAACCTGGAAATCCCTAGCCCGGTCAGGACGGATGATCTGCAATATCCTGATGTTGAGATCACCCAGACCGGCTTTGCTGAACCGAGGAGGCCGACCGTGCTGGCCAAATGTTGCGTCAAGGAGGAGCTTCTGGAACGCTGCTGGGTCAAGCTTGACGTTGCTGACTGTACTCATATGAGTATTGGAGAATTCTTTTCTGGCTATATGAGCCAAGTGCACAGCAGCCGTGACCTCGAAATTGACATGGTGAAGCAGATGCACCAGAAATTTGAGGTACAATCCTTTCTCTGTACTCATTTATCCTTACTATGCCAGCCCCCAAGTCTATTGCTTATGATGAATACGCTGTAGACTTAGAAACAAACTTAGTGACATTAGTAATATATTTGGATAAAACATGTAAGAAATCCAGCTTACTCCGTAGTCCCCAAGGGCGGCTTAACCAGTATGGTTGAGTTGGTCCTTCATATGGTTGTATTGAATAAAGTACTTGAAAACCTTAAACAGCAATATGCATTAGCCCCCAAGTGCCAAGTACTCTTGCTTGCAAAGTGCTTGGGACTTACTCTCATGAACCGCCACTTTAAGTAAAATTCTTCAGTAGACATTAGCCCCCAAGTGCCAAGTGTTGTTGCTTGCAAAAGGCTTGGGACTTAATATTGTATCATGATAGTCCTGATTTTGACTCGGTATTTGTACAGGCCACCACTAGTCAACTTGAGTCAGAAGTGTCTGATTTGAAGAACTGCCTTGAGGCCCAAGAGACAGAAACGCAAAGAGCTGACTCCAAGTTTAAATTCAGCATTTCTGAACAAGAAAAACTAAAGAAAGAATTTGAAATGGAGAAAAAGGCCTGGGCTGATGAAAAAAATGCTTTGGTCAATCGAGCTGAGAAGGCGGAGGCGGCTCTTGAAGAGGCCACGGTGAATTATCCGGCTTAAAACGCCATGTCTCTCAGATGGTCTCAGCAATCTTTGGTAAGTCGCCCTGCAAGTGTTAAATACTTGAATCTTTCTATTGATCATATAAATTGTAATCAACTCACCTCACAATGTTTATGCAGGCCCAGGAGTTCAAATCTGAACCAAGATATGCTGATCAAGCTGAAGGCGGTTTATACGCTGGTGGAACAACTGTACACCAGATTTCAGCGTGCCTTAGCCATAGTTGCCCGGTCCAATGAAGTGCCCACACTCCTGGTAGATGTGCTAAAGAAACTTTCTGTGCTGCCCCAGCGATTCAATGAACTAAGGAGATCGTCTATAAGAGCCGGAGCTGTGGCTGCCTTAAGTCGAGCCAAAGCTTGGCTACCGGAGTTAGACCCGGCCCGACATCGCCACTGGTTATCCAAGTTATAAGGAGGATGGCACTCCCTTTGAGCAGGAAGACTTCGCCACTTGTGTGAAGGAGATACACCCCGTGGCTACCCTGATAGCTGATGAAGCGGATCTCACCAAGTATCAGTCGGGTTATGACGCGGAGAACCAGAGAATTCCCGCGCCACATTATGAAGTGACCAGCCTGATCCCTCCACTCCGTAAGCATACCTTCGCCCCTAAAATTGACCCGGGTGGACTAATTGATGATGAAGCTAAATTTGAAGCTTTGAATGGCATTCACTGGTCATCAACCTTCCACGAAAGGGAACAGGGCAAAGAAGCGGAGAGGGCTGACCCGGATGCTTCAGGTCAACACGAGAATTAATCCACCAGGCGGCTCATACCTGTGACGTGTTGAAAAAACAATCTTAACCATTCAGACTTGGGGAGTCATGTAATAGAGTAGAAATAACTTTGTTTTGTTGTGCCATCGTGCATGTTTTGATGCTTAATACTATTAAGCCGCCATATTATATTCACCCGTGTTATACTTATCATATGCTTTCCTTATGCTTGACCAAGTCTTTTAACTGTCCTGCACATAGAAATAGATCACAAGATCCCTTGGCAGCTTACCGCAAGGCGGGTCATAATATCTTGACATATTATCATTAAGATAGAAAAAGAATCACATATAAGCCTGTTGTAACATATAATGTTGAAACACATCTATAATCTCATACCTGTGATCTTTTGATTTGCATTGCCGGCTTATATGACCCGAACAGTAAGGGTGATAACCCAATGTTTGGAAACCAACACTTCCAAAGGTATGATGATTCTCATATATTGGCGACTTATCAGCCAAAATCAAGCCGGGTTAAAGTTAACCACACTTGCATTTTAAACCTCAAAAAAGTCTCAAGTAAAATAAAGACTGCTTTCAAAGCAAACTTAAACCAAATAAGAAGAAATAATCGAGGCTTCTGATTCGAATACGATCAGTAAACCGTTCCAAAGGGGTTAAGCTAGGATTCAAATACGATCATGTAGCCCCCAGTGGCTTTGGCATTGCACCGATCAAGAGGGTACCGACAACTATGTTCTCTTTGGTTCGAATATGACCTATGTTTGAACAAGAAGCCCCCTAATGACCTTGAGAGTTTTTTAATGACTCTGATTCAAATACGATCAAAGTCGGTTCCCAAAAGGGGTTGAGCTATGATTCGAATACGATCAAGAAACCCCTAGTGAGCTCGGGAGTGTGCCCATCAAGAGGGTACCGATAGCTATGTTCTCTTTGGTTCGAATATGACATATGTTTGAACAAGAAGCCCCCTAGTGATCATAAGGTTTAACGGCCAGATTCGAATAGGATCATGAGCCAGACCAAGAGGGTTAATCTAGATTCAAATACGATCAGCCCCCAAGTGATCATTTGAAAAGACAAGGATGAAGACATATGCTCTTTGATGATGAAAAGGACAGAGGTCCTGCTTTATTTATAATATATACATCGTCAAAATATGTACATCATGAGAGCCGGCGGATCAAGTGTAGTAAGGCCGAAGACGAGCAATATTCCACGGCCGGCGGGTCTCCTCCTCCGACTTACATGAGTCTTTGTGCTCTCGAACATCGATAAGGTAGTATGACTCGTTGTTCAAGTTCTTGCTGACCACAAAGGGCCCTTCCCAAGGTGGGGATAGCTTGTGTGCATCAGTTTGGTCCTGGATGAGCCGGAGCATCAAATCACCTTCCTGAAAGGTTCTGGACCTAACCCGGTGGCTGTGATAGCATCGTAGGTCTTGTTGATAAATCGCCGGTCGAGCTGCTGCCAGGTCTCGCTTTTCATCTAACAGGTCAAGTGCATCCTAACGCGCTTGTTCATTGTTAGCCTCAACATAAGCCGCCACACGGGGCGAGTCTTGACGGATGTCACTAGGGAGAACCGCCTCGGCTCCGTAAACCATGAAGAAAGGCATATAACCCGTAGACCTATTAGGAGTAGTAGTGATGCTCCATATCACAAAGGGTAACTCCTCAACCCAACAACCCGGCGTCCGTTGCAAGGGGACCAAAAGCCGAGGCTTGATGCCTTTCAAGATTTCCTGATTGGCTCTCTCAGCTTGACCATTGGATTGGGGGTGAGCTACTGACGAAACATCAACCCGAATATGCTCACGTTGACAAAACTCTTCCATGGCGCTTTTAGACAGATTAGTACCATTGTCTGTTATAATGCTATGTGGAAAGCCAAAGCGAAATATCACCTTCTTCTTGAACTGAACCGTCGTAGCTGCATCACACTTACTAACTGGCTCTGCCTCAACCCACTTTGTAAACTTGTCAACCGCCACCAAGAGGTGAGTCTTTTTATCTTTGTACCTTTTGAAAGGCCCAACCATGTCAAGCCCCCAGATTGCAAATGGCCAAGTAATTGGAATCATCCTCAACTCTTGAGCCGGCACATGAGCACGTATCGAGAACTTCTGACAACTGTCACATTTACTGACCAGATCCTCTACACCAGTGTGAGTTGTCAGCCAATAAAACCCATGACGAAAAGCCTTGTCCACAAGAGATTTTGACCCAGCATGATGGCCACAATCTCCATGAATCTCACGAAGAATTTCTTGACCTTCCTCAGGAGAAACACAATGCTGAAACTCCCCAGTGACACTGCGACGATGCAACTCGCCATTGTCAATTGTCATTGACTTAGACCACCGAGTTATCTGCCTGGCCAAGGTTTCATCCTCAGGAAACTCACCCCGGGTCATGTAAGCCAAGTATGGCACTGTCCAATCTGGGATGACGTGAAGAGCCGCCACCAATTGTGCTTTTGGATCAGGAACAACCAAGTCTTTCTCTGTAGGTAACTTGACAGAAGGGTTATGCAGAATATCCAAGAAAGTATTAGGCGGCACCGGCTTACGCTGAGAGCCCAGCCGGCTTAAGGCATCAGCTGCCTCGTTCTTTCTGTGGTCAATGTGCTCCACTTGGTAACCCTTGAAATCTCCAGCAATGGCATCAACTTCACGGTGATAAGCCGCCATGAGAGGATCCTTGGAATCCCACTTGCCTGATACTTGTTGAGCCACCAAATCTGAGTCACCAAAGCACGTTACCCGGCTTAAGATCATCTCCTTAGCCATCCGAAGACCATGGAGTAAGGCCTCATACTCAGCTGCATTGTTAGTACAGGGAAACATCAACCGTAGCACATAACAAAATTTGTCACCTCGAGGGGAAGCTAACACAACTCCAGCCCCCGATCCCTCCAATTGCCTGGACCCATCAAAGTGAATAGTCCAATACATGTTGTTTGGCTTATCTTCAGGCATCTGCAGTTCTGTCCAATTGTTGATGAAGTCCACCAGTGCCTGAGATTTGATAGCAGTGTGTGGCACATATTTTAGACCATGAGGCCCAAGTTCAATGGACCACTTGGCGACTCGTCCTGTGGCCTCTCTGTTTTGGATGATATCTCCTAAAGGAGCAGAACTGACCACAGTGAGATGGGATGACCTAGAAAATATTGCTTAAGCTTTCGGCTTGCCATAAACACCCCATAATCGAGCTTCTGCCAATGTGGGTACCTCTGCTTGGATTCAATAAGTACCTCACTAAAGTAATAAACCGGCCATTGAACCAGATGCTCCTTACCAGCCTCCTTGCATTCCACCACAATGGCTACACTGACGGCACGTGTGTTAGCAGCCACATATAACAACAAGGGCTCCTTATCAATGGGAGCAGCAAGGACTGGCGGCTCAGCTAGCTGTCTCTTCAAATCTTCAAAGGCAGCGTTAGCAGCATCCCTCCAGACGAAGCTATCTGTCTTCTTCATCATTTGATACAGTGGAATGGCCTTCTGGCCTAACTGGCTTATGAACCGGCTTAGAGCAGCAATACAACCCGCCAAACACTGAACACCAATGATACACGCCAGTTTAGCCAAAGAAGTGATTGCCTTGATCTTCTCCGGGTTAGCCTCAATGCCCCTGTTAGAAACAAGAAAACCCAAAAGCCTGCCTGCAGGCACGCTAAAAACACACTTGGCCGGGTTAAGCATCATCTTGTAAACCCGGAGATTATCAAAGGTCTCTTTCAGATCATCTATCGAGGTCTCCTTCTCTCTGGATTTCACCACATTGTCGTCCACATAAGCATGAACATTGTGCCCAATCTGATTATGAAGACAGTTCTGCACACACCGCTGGTAAGTCGCCTGGGCACTCTTGAGCCCAAAAGGCATAGACACATAGTAGAAGGCTCCAAATGGAGTAATGAACGCCATCTTCTCCTGGTCCTTAACTGCCATCTTGATCTGATGATAACCAGAGTAAGCATCCAAAGAGCTCAAAAGTTCACAACCCGCCGTAGAATCAATGATTTGATCAATACGAGGGAGAGCAAAGGGATCAGCCGGACAAGCTTTGTTTAAGTATGTATAATCCACACACATACACCAAGTGCCATTCTTCTTAAGCACAAGCACCTGGTTAGCCAACCACTCTAGATGAAAAACTTCAATAATGAACCCGGCCGCCAATAGCCGGGCCACTTCCTCGCCGATGGCTTTATGCCTCTCTTCATTGAATCACCGAAGAAACTGCTTGATCGGCTTAAACTTTGGATCAATATTTAAAGTGTGCTCAGCGAGTTCCCTCGGTACACCTGGCATGTCAGAAGGCTTCCATGCAAAGATGTCCCGGTTCTCATAGATGAACTCGATGAGCGCGCTTTCCTATTTGGGATCCAGATTGGCACTGATACTGAACTACTTAAATGAGTCGCCTGGAGCAAAATCAACAAGCTTAGTGTCATCGGCCTACTTAAACTTCATTACATGCTCATGCTCTATGGTTGGTTTTTTCAAAGATGTCATGTCCGCCGGGTCAACATTGTCCTTGTAGAACTTCAACTCATCTGTTGCACAAACAGATTCAGCGTAAGCAACATTGCCTTCCTCACATTCCAAGGCTATCTTCCGGATCCCATGCACTGTGATGGTACCCTTGTGACCCAGCATCTTGAGCTGCAAATAAACATAACAGGTCGTGCCATCAACTTGGCATAAGTCGGCCGTCCAAACAAGGCGTGATACGGACTCTTGATTTTGACCACTTCAAAAGTTAGCTTCTCAGCCCTGAATCATGCTCATCTCCAAAAGCCACTTCCAGCTCGATCTTACCTACTGGGTACGCCGACTTACCAGGGACCACTCTGTGAAAAACAGTGTTGGAAGTCTTGGGGTTTTTATCAGTCAAACCCATGCGACAAAAAGTTTCATAGTAGAGGATGTCGATGCTACTGCCTCCATCCATGAGTAGTGAACTTATATCCACCAACCTGAGGGGATACCACAAAGGCCAAGTGACCCGGATTGTCAACTCGGGGAGGGTGATCTGCCCTACTCCACAGAATAGGCTGCTCAGACTATCTTAAATAACGAGGAACTGTCGGCTCAACAGTGTTCACAGCCCTCTTATGAAGCTTCTGGTCCCGTTTGCACAAAATGGTGGTAAACACATGATACTGTCCACTATTCAGCTGCTTTGGATTACTCTGGTATCCACCCTGCTACTGCTGCTGACCTCCCTGGACAAATTGCTGATTATAACCACCTTGATTTCCCTGTGAGTTTTGAAAATTGGAATTTGAACCGCCGCCCGGGCCATGAAAACCGCCGTTGCCAGGACCATGATTACCGTCAAACATGTCGGAATTCTTGAAAGCCTTCATGATCGTACAGTCCTTCCGTAGGTGAGTGGTCGGCTTCTGTGGGGTGCCGTGTCTCGGACAGGGATCATTCAGCAATTGTTCAAGCGTGGGGCTTGACCCGCTGGACCGAGGGGGTGGCCTCCCCTTACGTCGTTGATTGTTGCCCTGCGCATTGGTGTTAGCCACAAACTCCAAGCTACCATCAGCCTTATGTTTATTATTACCTCCTTGATTTGCTGGGTTATGCTGAGGGCCCTTGCCATTGCCATTCTTTTTTCCCTACCCTATCTTTTTATCATCAGACTTGGGATCCTTGGTACTATCAGAGTCGGCATACATGACCAGAGCCGCCATCAGCTAATCCATGTCATTACAATCGCGCTTGAGCCGCCCTAGCTTCACCTTCAGAGGCAAAATGGCAATTTTTCTCCAACATTAAGACTGCAGAGCCGTCATCCATCTTATCAGACGAATGTATTATGGCCTTAACCCGGCGCACCCAATGGGTCGTGGACTCACCCTCCTCCTGCTTGCAATTGGTCAAATCCACAATTGACATGGGCTGCTTGCATTTATCTTTGAAGTTCTGAATGAACCGGGCTTTTAACTCTGCCCATGAACCGATGGAATTAGGCGGTAGCCCCTTCAACCAAGTGCGGGCAGTCCCATCCAACATCATGGTAAAGTACTTGGCCATCGCAGCATCACTGACCTCCAGTAACTCCATAGCCATCTCGTAGCTTTCAATCCATGCCCCAGGCTGTAAGTCGGCCGTATATTTAGGCACATTTATGGGCCCTTTGAAATCCTTGGGCAAACGCTTGTTACGCAGAGCCGGCACCAGATAGGGGACACCTCCGGTCCTGGTGGTCACACCTACCTCAATAGAAGTAGTCGGATAAACCGGAAAAGGCTGGTAAGCCGCCAGCTGAGCCGCCCGCTCAGCCTCTTGACGTATTATATCCTGATCAACCAAGTTAAGGGCTCCATCGCGCGCCGGGTCATACCCGCCTGGCTGGTTATGGCGCTGGGCGTTGCTTGAAACGGCCGCTGAGTCCATGTGCCTTCTATAACTCGGGCTCCGGCTTGGACGAGGGGTCGAATGAATCATGTCTCGGCTATACGAGTACGCCTCCTGCTGTGCCAAAGCCTTCTGAAGAAGCTCTCTAATTCTTCAAGTTTGAACCGTCGTCGGAGAGTCGCCCTCCACCAGGAGAGTCGCCAATCGCGCCGCCGCAGCAATGATGTTCTCCAACGGGTTAGAGTAATGACCCGGTGGTGTTAGTATATACTGAGGCGGAGCGGTATTCATCCGGGGAGGTTCCATCATACGTGGTTGAATCGGCATTCTAGCCCCGGGTGCCGCAACCCGGTCTATCTCCGGCAGGTTACTGGGCCTTGCACCGGGTGTATGGAAGAGGTTTCGAGGATCATAAACCAGAGGGAGCTGAGACTGAGTCTTCTGGTATCTTCTCCTCATGACCTCATTGGATGCATTTTGATCCATCGTGAGCCGGAAAGTCTGCACCTGAATCCGCTGAGCCTGTGCGTCCAGAGCCGCCCTCTCTGCGGTCATCTTGACATCTTCCGCTGCAAGGTCTTCCTTAGCCTGCACTATATCTTGTTTTAACTGTGCCACTTCCGCATCATGTTGAGCTTGATCCGCCGGGTTGACCGCGGCAGCTAACAGAGCGGTCATCTTATCCATGAGATCCATCAGCATCTGAGCAGGCGGGCGCACAGGGCCTCCTGCCTCGGCCACCGCTGACCCGGAGGTTATTGCTGCCGCAGTTGTGGAGTTTAGAATAGGTTGCGTGCCAGCCATGAAGATCCCAACTCTGCTCGGCGGCTCAAGGAGATTCAGAATACTGCTGCCATCAGAACAACCCCCAAGCCCGCCGTCTTGCAGTTAATACAACGAATCCGTCTCGCTCATGGACGACTCACCATCAGAATAGATGCCCGTCTCACCGCCAGATGAAGATCCTTCAGAGGGTCCTCCGTGGATGCATCCCACGAAGGCACGTTTCACAGCCGGCAGAGCCCAGGCGGGTCTCGCACGCTGAGCCGTCTCGACGAGGTTGGTGCAGATGTCCGGCTCAGGGCCCGGCTCGCCGATCTTGCCGATGAAGACGTGAATTCCACCGAAGGGGACCCGATACCCGTACTTAATTGAGCAGGCGTCGGGGCCCCAGCCTGCGTCGTCGATGTAGAGCTTGCCGCGATGACTCTTGGTCATCCGGCCTACAGCGCATCCATTGAGCCCTTCGGAGCTGCCCTTCAAGTTCTCAAAATCCACCGTGCGCTGACCCCATAGTGGGCGCCAACTGTCGCGGAATTGTCACATCAGATGTCCTAGTGAAAGGACTTCGTCGTGGAGCCATTGCAACTAGGAAGCTTAAAGGGGTTAATCGGGACAAAGGACACGGGGTTTATACTGGTTCGGCCCCTTATGGTGAAGGTAAAAGCCTACGATCCAGTTTTTAGCAGGATTGCTTATGACTCGATTACTAGGGAGCAGAATCGCTTGACCTAGCTCTCGATCTTATGTTACCTGCCCTAAACCGCCGCCGGGTCGTCCCTTTATATACAGAGGTCGATGCCCAGCGGCTCACAGAGTCCTAGCCGGCTCATAAACAGTGTCCAGCTCGGTCTCTAACTATTCTTGCCTTACAGTACAAGTCATGTACATATGGCGGTTTATCTCTACGGGCCTTAAGTCGCCTCTGGGCTTTAGGCCCTTAACTAACCCGCCATCTTCATCCTTGGCCTTGGGCTTCAAGAGTACTTGTAGGTATAACCCGGCCCCTCCTGGGCGGGCCATACCTAATAGTTATATCCCTAAAATATGTTGTACAACCTTGTTCTTCCCATCAAACTTTGCTTTACCATCAAACTTGCCCTTGTTCTTGAACTTGTGGGGCTGGAAGTTTTTCTTCTATACCAGATTGGCACTAGAACCTCTCAATACCTCGAGCATGGTTGTCCTTTGCTCTCGCCTTTTCTTCCACATCAAGAGTACCAATGAGATCCGGAACGGAAAATTCCTGCCTCTTATGCTTCAGTAAGGTAGCGTTGTTCCTCCACGTGGGAGGAAGCTTAGTGATGATGCCTCCAGCAATAAACTTGTCCGGTAGGATACAATTGAAGTGCTCAAGTTCTCTAGCAAATGACTGTATCTCATGAGCTTTCTCAACCACGAAGCGCTCTTCAGTCATCCTGTAATCATTGAATTGATCCATGATGTACAACTCAGTGCCAGCATCCGAGACCCCAAACTTGGCCTCGAGTGCGTCCCACATATCTTTTCCATTATCAATTGATGCATAAGCATCAACTATGTTCTCACCAAGAGCACTCAAAAGAGCAGCCTTAAACATGGTATCCATTTTCTGAAAAGCTTGTGCATGTTGAGCATCATACTCTCCTTCAGGTTTGCCAAGAGTGGCGTCATAGCAGCTCATGGTTTGAAATCACAGAACGGCTCTCACGCGCCACCTCTTATAGTGGATACCCTCAAACATAGGAGGTCTCATGGAAGCAGCAAAACCACTTGGGGTAAATTGCCTATAATAAGGTTTTTGGATTGTTGAAAAATGATCAATTTACCATATGATTTTATTAATGAAATTACTAGATAAAACATGACTAAAGTAGCAGACATAAAGCAAGTCATGCGATCTGACAAAGAGAAGGTAAATAACATCTGCAAATATGAACTAGAACCGAACATATCTAGAGCAGAGAGTAGAACAAGGAACTGTGATAGGACCTCTAACAGGAAAAGCAAGAACACGTACGGGACAACAGCAGCAATAGTAGCACTGGACTTGGGGTCGGTGTCCTCGGTAGCCATGTCGTCAAGGAGGTTGTCGACGTCGGGGAAGAAGTCGTCGTCGGGGAAGAAGTCGTTGGAGTCCGGAGCGTCCGTGACGAAGAAGTCAGTAGTCGCGCTGAGCGCTCTCCAAAAACCTTATCACCCTTCTCCCATACAGGACTCAAAGAAGTGGAGTTTTGAAGGCCTACTATCCCGACCTACGGTGCACGCCGCAAGCCGGGATTGGGAAGATCGTAGCAGCATCGCAGTGCTCAGGAACCGGTGGCAAGAGTAAAAAGTAGTTCTGGTGCGTCTCTCTGAGAGGAGCGACCTCCCTTTTATAGGCGCAAGAGAAGGAGGCGGGAGGTGAAACGAAAAGAGGGAGACGAAGCGAACAGACTTCAACAGAAGAGGCGCGCCGTTCGGATTCAGTGTCCACTACAGAAAACGTTTCAGCTCCTGTGTGACCTTTCGTATACCCGTCGTGGCAAAAATTTAGACATCGGCTTGGCTCATTCCCGCAACCCACGGCGAGGCGAGGCGAGGCGTGGCGAGGCGGGCGGCGAAGGAGGAGCGTGCGTGGATGTCCCTCTTGTTCTCATCCTCATACATGCGGGGAAATAACCTCCCTTATAAAAAGGTCCAACTCCCTCTAAACTAGCAATGTGGGACTTTAGTTCCACCTTTTGCTTTGCACGAATGGGTTGCGTGGGCCTCTAGATTTATTAGGAATTTCTGAAACTGCTATTGGGCTTGACCCAAAATAGACAAAATTCCAGCAGTTTCTCCCGCCTCGTCAGGCCGAATACGGAGCCGGGGCTCGGCCCCGTGAAGCGCGAGCACAACGACGAGGCCGCCTTCGATGACGAGGCCGGCATGAAGTGGGTGCGGGGGGACTGGGCGCGGATGGAGATGGAGCGCCAGCGATGCGCCCTGAAGGAGATCGCCGCTCGGCGCCGTGGCCGCGACGAGGGAGGCATCGTCATTCTCAACGCCAACGACGACGAGGTGCCGCCGCCGGCCAAACCAATCCACCAGGGGGACCCCGGGCAGGGGTCGACCAGGGACGGTCGCGTGAAGAAGGAGAAGAAGGACGACAACGACGGCGACTTTAGCGTGTTCAGCGAGTTCTTTGGCCTGTAGGCACGGCCGTTTCTTCTTCTTCTTTTTAGTAGACTTACTATTATGTTTCTATATTAAAAAATGATGTGAACCGCCTAAATATCGCCGAATGTATGCTATGTTTGCCGAAATTTGCCTAATTATATTTTACAAAAAACTTTAAAAAGACCGTCCGAGGCCGACCTAGGGGCGGTGGCTGGGAAGCTGATCGCCCCCACGCCAAAAATTGAGGCGACGCTTTTTTAGCCCCTGAGGTGCGAACTGCTGGAGACGCTCTAAGTGTCGTGCCACCCGACCGGAGGCTTCCGGTTTTGGCCAGCATACTCTGCAGTCGACACCCATGCATGCGCCGGCACCCGGCACGCAGCCGGCCGGGGCACCGGACGCAGATGACTATAAAGATGCGCGGCATGGCCGCCACACGGAGCGTGACGAGCAACGTAAAGACTTGAAAACCGCTTCCATATTACGGGACGGAGAAAGTACTAATTTGCTGCTCGCTCGCAGGAACGGCCGGCCACAGATGGCACGCCGCACGCAACAAGCTGACGGACCGCTGGTGCAAAGTCGAGTGCCCTAGGCCAGCCGAGGCATCCTCCTTGACGCCTTGACCGTGGTAGGTGCCTCGATCTCGATACATCTCACGAGTGCTCCGTGCATCCGGCATTTTCCCGCCGGCTTGGCGACCTCGATACAACGTTTGTCCACTACGGCGCACTGATACGATCACTCGTCACTAGTGATTGTCACGTCTGGTCGGCCAACCGGTCGTAGTCTATGGAGTTATGGAAAGTTGCAACTTAATTAACTGCGAGTCAATTACATCACTGGTGTCAGAACTTGGCGCGAAAAGTCATTTCCGTGCTAAAACTTACATCATACATTAAACTGGTGCCACAAATTGACTTTGACGTACGTATACGGTGCAAATCACATTTCTATACGAATAGAGTGATGATTAGGCACGCCAACATGGCTTAGGGCCCGCTATCAACGAGTGGAATGCAAAGTGGATGTGTACACAACGACAAAGTAGCACATCCCCCCCAGCCCCCGCGTCGCCTGCTCGGGCGACTCGGGCGGCTCGGGCGGCGACTAGGGTTTCCTCGCGCCGCCACCCCCATTCCTCCCCCTCTCCCTCGCCGCCACCCGAGGAGGTCGCCGGGCAAGCCCGCGTGGCCGCTGGTGACGGTGGCAGCGGGGATCTCGTCGCTCCGTTTCTCTCGCGGAGGGCTGTGGATATTGGGGCGGCGGCCCCTGGTGGCGAGGCATCGGCGTGACGGCTGGCGGCCTCCTTTGGTGCTGGTGGCCAGGTTCCTCGGCCGCTGGGGCGGCGAGGCCTCTGGTGGCTGGTGGTCGCGGCGGGAGGCCTTCTTTTCGTCAGATCTGAAGGTATGACTAATCCACCTTTCTGGCTCACTCCTCCTCCCCCATACATGATGCCCGGCGGCCTTGGTTGCCGGCGCGCTAGCTGGGGAGATGTTGGTGGCACGGATTTGGGTCCGGGGGGAAACCCTAGGCCGGCTGGTCCGGCCTCGACAGCGGCGACGCCCAAGGGCGCCGCTTTCCATCCTCGGAGGCGCCGCTGAGGACCCTCCCTGTCCACCCCCTACCTTGCTCCCGAGCGAAAGCTCAAAATCCTCTCCGGATTGGGCGGTGGCGTCGCCGTGTGCATCGTTCTCTCCTTGGAGACGCCGCCTGGGGATGCTGAAGGTTTGGGTGAGTGTTGCCTTGGTGTGGAGGCGTCTGGCAGCTGCTTTGTCCTCTCTACAGTGGCCAGCGATGTCATGATTTGCAGATCCGGCGCCCCCTTTGGTGGTTCTCTCCGGCGTGGTTGTTGCCGTGTTGTTGAGTACCTGCATTCTCTGCGGTGTTTGATTTTGCGCTCATGATGCTCGCTACTATGGCTTGGCTTGGTGTTGTTTCATCCTCTTCATTTGCCCCAGGTGGCTTTCCCTCTTTGCTGATTGTCCGAAGGCGGCGATGTTGTAGCTGGCGTGGTGTGCTTTTGGCTACGTGCAGGTCAGGCGGCGTGCTCTCGACGAGTGATCGTGAAGCCGGCTCCTATCCAAGCTCTCGGGTGAGCATCTCTCTTGCCAACGAGGGTAGGGGCCCTTTTCGGCATCTGAGGAGATAGGAGCTGTCCCTTCTCCGCCCGATGCTCCAGACACAATCTTGGTCCTTCTCTTAGCAGACGGCCGATCCATTGCAATCTACTATGTTTGGGTGTCCTTGGCCCTTAGTGTAGTGGGCAGCGACACTAGCAAGCTGTGCTCCTTTTTTCTATTTTGTGCTTGTTAGTGTGTGTTGTGTTGTAAGCTGCTCCATCAGCCACTTGTATTCTTTTCGTCTTTGTTAGCTCTGTTGGTTCTTTGTAACGCCTAGCCGGTTGATGGCTTTGTTAATTCAAAGCCGGGCTCTTTTTGAGCCTTCGTTCCAAAAAAAAGTGGATGTGTGGTCTGCTATTTCACAAACAAAACCTCGGAAAAAATGTCACGAAAAATACTATGCCACGGCCGCAAGGGTCCACTTGTTAGCTTCCCACAAATAAATGAAAAATTGGTACGCGCGAGGACTCGAACAACTGACCTGTAGACAAAGCAGCGCAAGGCTAACAACCTGACCCTCAGGCATTTTATGTTAACAACTGTATGCTGCTCCTATAAGTGTTCATGTATTTATATATTTTAATAAATGCTTATATAACTTTAAAAATGTTCACATTTAAAAAAATATTCATGTAGTGCACAAAAGTGTTCCTGCTTTACGAAAGTTTTTTATTTTACTATATATATTAATAAATTATTAAATAAGTTTTCAAATATTCAGAGCTTTAACAAAATATTCATGTAGTATATAAAAGTGTTCATGCTTTAGAAAACATATATTCATATAATGTAAAAATAGTTGGTTGAGATTAGAAGCAGCGACATGTAGTCATCATGTGTGAGTGGCCACCACACCACCCAGCAGCGTTACTTTTTTTGGAATTTATAAAATATATATTTTACATCAATAAATGCTACGATAAGTTTAGAATGTTCATGATTTAAATAAAAAATGTGTAGTATATAAAAGTGTTCATTGTTATTTTTAAAGTTATTTTATTTTAACACACATTACAATTTACATGTACTTTTTTTACAAAAATAAAAGTGTAAAATGGGTCGCCGGGACTCCAGCTGACTTAAGTCAGAATGGTTATATGAGTTTCATAAATGAGGTTTGGTGTATAGATTTGGCCCGCGGCACAACATGCGTCACGTCATGTGATCAAATCTCAGGGCGACAATTTTTGCACAATACTAGCCTGCATCTCTGAGAAAAATATGGGCCCCTGCCAGGGGCTTTTTCATGCGAAAAAATGAGGTCTTTTCGCAAAATAGCAGGCACACGTCGTCCAGTCGTTGACAGCGGGCCCCATGTCATGTTGGCGTGTCTAATCAGCACCATGTTCGTATAGAAACATGATTTGCACCGTGTATACACGGCAAAGCCAAGTTGTGGCACCAGTTTAATGTACGCCACAAGTTTTAGCACTAAACTGACTTTTGGCGTCAAGTTGTGGCACCAGTGATGTAATGAGTCATTAACTGCCCTAAAGTTAAGTCAGCAGGAACCATCCGCGTGATTCGTCCGTTCATGTGACTCCTGTATATACTGCAAGCAATAATGGATGTCAAACACAAAAGAGGTCTGGGCGGATGTTTTCTTTTTTTGGAACCAAACCCGTAGAACAATAATATGTATTAAAATAAAGTTCAATATTTACAAAGCTAAGGTACATATAAAAAAAATAAAAGTTCAACCTACTCAAGTTCTAGTAAAACCCATTGGTAACATGGTAAACTACTAGTTCAAAAACTGATCAATCCAACTGGATAATTGAGCTTCAAATGTGGTCTTAATTCTATGTCTGAGCAAAAGCAGATCAACCTTGAATGATCGTTTCAGAGAGTGCATTGATGGAGGCTGTGTGTCGAAGATTTTACCATTTTTTTGCATCCAAATATGCAAGCAACCAATGATAGATTTTACCATTTCTTTGCATTCAAATATTCCAGCAACCCATGATAGATATTTCCATAGCAATAGAGGCCGGCAGAGCTTGTGTCAGGAGCATGATCTCATCATAGATCGAAATACCTCTTTCTCTGTGACCAATAATGGATTCCCAACAGCTTACCATGATCGCCATGCAGAGCTTGTGTCTTGGCAGATGTTCACCATGATCGGTCGAGTGGAACCCGTCACGACAATGTCCACTCCGTACGTACAAAATGTCCCCACACCACGTAGACAACCAGACTCCAGAGCATAAAAATGTCATTTTCATGCATAAGTATTATATATATATATATATATATATATATATATATATATATATATATATATATATATATAGACACGCTAAACTAAGCCTGAGCGCAAAATCACTTATCCTGCGCTCCGGCCGGCGCGCTCTCCCCACACAACCGGAAACTCAACTAAAAAGAGCAACTCCCTGTGCGCCACCTAGGTTGCCTCCTAATCAAGGGTAAAAGATGGATAGGACATAGTAATGCACTACAAAGTTTTACTAGCAACGTTTGACCATCAAATCCAACGTAAAAGGACACTTGTGGATAGTAAAAGCGCACTAGTTGATGGTAATGATCGTTTTTTTGTAAAAGCACATGGCTTGTCGCAGTGGACTTGGTTTTTTTGCGATCGGTGTGGCTAGATTTCTATGTACATAAAACTTGTCCATTTGACTTTTTAACCTGGATCGAAGAATTTTAACTTTTTCGTTGCCCACAAAATGCTAGATTATGCTTGGGAAAAACATAAACATGCACTAATGCATTACTATATATCAACCTGGATCGAAGCATTTTGACTTTTTTGTTGTACACAAATGCTAGATTATGCTTGGGAACAACAGAGCACATGCAGTAATGCATTACTACATATCAATCTGGATCGAAGTATTTTAACTTTTTTGTTCGTAATTTTCTTTTTTGCGTTACCATCCACTCCATTTTTTTACTACTGCCAATTTGTGAGCATGTAGTAATACATTATTACATGTTTCGGCCAGGTTTTACAACATATCTCACTGCCCGGTAATAAAACTAGGTCCATTACCATGTCCGCTATACCCTATTACTTTCAATGATTAGTGACCAAAAAGCAGGACGAGGCGGACCAGCACATGGTAACTGAATTAAATGTGTTACTTTTCCTACCACTCAGCGTTACCCTCAACATTTCTGCGGTGGAGGGCGGCCTTCTCAGCGCCACCCGCTGGCCTAATTAGGTCCGGCCGGAGCGTAGTTTAAGCAGAATGCGCGCTCGCTCACAATAGCGCAGCCGTATATATATATATATATATATATATATATATATATATATATATATATATATATATATATATATATATATATATATATTTGCGCGCTTCAACATGCGCTTGTTTATTACAACTCGATCATATGTCGATTGGAGTAGTGAACCAGTGATGTGGTAGGCAGTAGTACTCACATTTTCGCGTGCATATGTAGAGTACGTAGGATGCACAAACGAATACGTACACGTAGTTCCTCTAAGCACACAGCTAGCTAGCTAGCTCCTTCGACCAAATGCAAATAATTTACCTTTCCAAACTCATCCGGAACACCTGATATATAGAGGCTGCCACGCGCATGGCACCGTGCGTAGGTGGAAGATCGATCTGCTCTACCTACGTACGTCGGCGCGTCATGCATGGCTCCCGGCTCTCTAGTGATGGTGCTCCGGGTCCGGGCCGCCTGGCACCTCCCGCTTGTGAGCGGCGTCTCCCTGCAGCCTCCTCGCGTTCCACCTCCCCGGAGGAACGCCGGCGCCGCCGGTAGCGGCCGCGGCGCCGGCCGCATTGGTGACCGCGGCAGCATAGACGACGCCAGCCACGGCGCGAGCTTCGGTCGGCGTGGCTACGAGCCCCAGGCTAACGATCAACACCAGGCAGACGACAGCAGCGCCGATGCGAGCGGCCATGGATGGATCTGGAGACGAGGACGGTACACTACGTGCTCGACGCAACACAAGAGAGGCTTTTGATCGATGGTGTGAGTTTGAATGTGTGTCTCATGGATCAGCGGTATTTATAGGGCGAGGCGGCGAGACGATAAGAGATGACAAGGATCGGCGGTTACAAAAGAAACCTAGAACGGGACCCGGGGCAATGTTGCGGATAATTGGTGGAACGACCGATCGCTTTTTGTGTGCAAAGGACAAGGAAGGACACGTCGGGCACCGTCGGATTGACCCAGTGGCCACCACTGCAAAGGGGCTAAGAAGATCATGCGCCGTCGGTCACGATGATCCTATTCCTTTTTGCATTAACTAGCGTACGCACCGTCGTGGCCATGAGCCAATGTTCTGCTTCTGTGCTCCCATGTTCTCTCTGCACGACTAATTGCTCGATCAGAATAATCCAATCCAAGTCAGTGCGCCACGGAGGGATATGCCACCACGGCCGCTCTCGTCGTGAGCGTGCGTACATTGTGCCCAGAACTACACAGGTTTCACTTATGTGGAAGGCACATGGATAGATGGAGGAACCACGATAACAATGTGGTCTCGCCGTGTCGGTTGAGACGATAAAACTAGACTAGTTTTGCATAGCGCGGCTAATTCATGAAGATCCTTTCCTGTAATATTTACATACGCGCATACACTCATTCCTATAAACACACACATCCTATCCTTATGAGCACCTTCGAGAGACTGAGCCGGCATATCATCTTAAGATTTACGAAGTCACCGTAGGCGCCTCGTCGTCGACGGGAACGTCTCCTCCCACTGAAAGCGCATCCTAATGGGCTGGGGATACCAGTGTCCCTCTAACCATCCAACCACAGGTTGGTTCACTCCTTTCCTGTAATATTGACCATAGTTCTCAGTTTCACTTAGTGAGAAGGCTAGCTGTAGTGTATGAAAAAAAAGGTTAAGACAATTATGGACTGTATCACTCCTTCATTAATTTCTCAAAAAAACACTCTTTAATTAATACATGTCCAGTACGCAAAAAAAGGTTAAGAAATCTCTTTAGAAACAATGGATGTCTTTGATTCGAAACATTTGTATGAAACAAGAAAAGGTCGATGGCATATCGCATAGGTTTTTTTTGGAACCGGGCAAAATATTTGCCACGCATATTAATTAAGAGGGAAAAGAGTTCGATCGTTCTGTATTACAAGACACCCTTACAACAAAAATTGTTGTTCTCGCGACATAATTGTACCCATAGTGACGCCTCATCCTTAATGTTTTGAAGAAGGATCATAGAAGGACTGCTCTTGTATCGAAAAACCCGTGCGTCTCTTTCGTTTCAAATTGTCGAAGAGGTGAGCATGGTTAGAGATGGTCTTAGCACCTTGTAGTTAGGAATGGTCTCGTTGGATAAACCGATCCACCACGCCTTGGTGGATTGCAACAAGTACCGTGTGCAAGTATCAATGTGGTCCAACTAAAGCCAATTTTTGATCATGTCCCAAATCCTTAACGTAAATCGACACTTGAAGAAGAGATGGTCCACCGATTCTTGAACTTGCTTCATAGCAGGCATAGATCACAATTTGGCCATCCGCGCTTGGCCAGCCTATCAGCAGTCCAATCCTACTTTGGGTGGCAAGCCAAGCAAAGAACTTGACTTTCGGAGGAGTCCAAACCTTGCAAACAGCCTGCTCCATGGGGGAGCGGGCGATGCCGAGGAACCAAGCCCTATAGGCAGACTCTGCCGAGTAGATTCAGTTGTTGGTGTGCTTCCAAGTGACATCATCCTCTACCTCCTCTAGGAGAGCAAAGTCACAAGAGTGTCCCAAAGCGCTACAAATTCCCGAAAGTGGTTGATAGTGAAACTTGCCAAAATTTTGATCTTGGAGACCTACGCCTCATCCCGTAGGATTGCATGGCAAGGTGAAAAAATAATTCTTTTGTCTTTTTATGTCCGGATTTTCTATTGGCAAATATTTTTCTACAGTAATTGCGGTTGGTATTAGGGTCTACTAGTGTGCTAGATGCCCATTAGCACCTCTAAAGCATCTTATGATGCAATCCTAAGTAAATACAGGTGCAAAAGTAACCTGAAAAAAAATGTAAATGAGCAGAAACAAGAAATCGGGAATACAAGATCTATCCCGAGGTTCAGATCATTTTCGCAATCATACGTCCTCATTGGGGAGGCTCGACAAAAAGTCCTAAGGTCACAAAGACCTCTATCACAAAGACCCCACCTATACATTCTTGCCTTATGACACAAAATTCATGACCAATCACATGAAGGGGCGATCTTTCCGGTCTTCACAAACTTCTTAGCTCATTTACGCAATGAAGGCTTACACATGACCCAACTTTCCAGAAGACATTCACCCTCCAAGGGTAATAAGAACTTGCACAGGTCATCTAGAAGAACCCTTTTGGCAAAGATGTTCAACAAAGCACTAAGAAAAGACATATATAGGTCTAGATGTTTCCCTATTTTATGTTTTTGGAATCATGCGAATCAAAAATACCTTGTGGCCTAGGGTGTTTGTGCTATTTTATGTTCTTCCATGGTTAGCTTAAAAAACTTTCTCCTTTTATGTCTGAATTTTTTGTTGGCGAGTATTTTTCTATAGTAAGTATGTTTTTTTAACGAGACGCAAGAAGCCTCCGGCTTTAAATTAATAAAGCTCGCACAAGGAAACATCCAACATAAAGTAAAACAAGTCTGCAAAAGGGATAACTCTAAATGAAACATTGCAACTCAGGCATCAAACCTGGTAGAGCATGCGGGCTCGCGACTAAACCTAAAATGACAGAGCTACCCTAAGGCCCCCTAGACGATCTTGCAACATAGTAAACTTTTCGCAGCTTGCTAGTCGCCATATCCACTTGCTCAGCGTCCTTTTCCTTCCATAGCGTTCACCACTGCTACATATATAAGTTGGTTTTAAAGAGGCAGTTAGCCGGGTGCAAAGGAAAAACAGCCTCAATGGTAAATATATTACCACAAGGACTATAGTAGCTCCCCTATGCACATCCATATAACATGTTTCAATCATCCATGAAGGGGATTGAGATGGTGGATTAGGTCCGTGACATAGTGAGAATCCCAATCCAGACGAAAGGTTTCACGAACTACACTCCAAGCAAAACATTACAATGGAGGCATTGGAAGAAAGCATGGTTAGAGTCTTCTTGTACCGAGCACATCATGCACTTGCCATTGGATGGCTCGTGCATCTTAGCAATATTGGCTGAAGTCAGAAGGTGGTCACGGTATAGTTGCCATAGAAAGATTTTCACTTTTAAAGGGACTACGACTTTCCAAAGATGCCTAACGAGCGATAAAGTCGATAACATGGAACATCTTTCATACATGGACTTGACCAGAAATTGGCCCGGAGTCGATAAGTGCCAAGAGACCGCGAACTATTTTGTTCCGGGGTGGAAGTGTGTGACTAAAGGTAATATACGGAGCAGCGGAGCTACACACCTCCCCCACCAAAATATCCGATTGGACTGCAAGCCTAAAAATGCTACGGTATTGTTGCCAAAGCGGCTGATCGTCAAGCCAAGAATCAAACCAGAAGCGAATGGAGCGTCCATTGCTCGGTTTGAATCTCACACCCAAGGCAAAGGCTGACCTTTTGGTTAGCGTTCCAAAACGGCAGTCCCCAAGCCGAGGACTTGAAGAAGGAGCCATTGGGGAAAATTTCGCCAGGAGAAGGCTAGCCCATGGCCTGCAGGCATTTTGGTACAGCTTTTAAATCCATTTGGTTAAGAGAGCAACATTCATCGGTTTAGAGTTAGTGATTCCCAAGCCCCTGAACTTCTTAGGGCGGCAAACAACCACCCATTTAATCAAGTAGTATTTGCATTTAGCTCCAGCTCCTTCCTAGAAGAACTTGGAGTGAGGGGTGTCCAATTTGACATAAACCCATTGGCCAAAAGGAAAAGCCCCACAAGAAACAACGTAAGCGAGGATAGGCTAGAGTTCGTTAGTGTTAATCTAGGCCCGAGGACATGGATTTGACATGCCATGGGTATACCCTCTTGCTTACTGCAACACATAGCGGCTCCCAATCCGGGATCCTAAGTTTTTTATTTGAAATTGGAAGCCTGAGATAAGTAAGGGAGAAATTCCCCAACTTACAATTTAGGCCGTTGGCAACACTTTGGCTCTCCTAGTGATCCATCCCCATGGAAACCACCTCGCTTTTGCGGAAGTTAACTTTCATCCCTAACATAGCCTCAAAGCTAAGCACAATCAGCTTGACCGAAGCGATACTAAAATCATCTGGTCCAAAAAGGAACATAGTATCGTTGGCGTATTGAAGCTGCGATACCCCCTAGGTATAAGGTGACTAACCACCCCCTTAATGTGCCCTGCCGCACGCGCGTGATCCAGCATGTTGGACAAAGCGTCCACGACTAAGTTAAATAGCACTAGAGATATAGGGCCACCTTGTTGTAGGCCCCTACGGTTCCTAAAGAAATTGCCAACTTCATGGTTGATATTGATCACAGTCTCTCCCCCCCCCCCACCCCCCAAAGACCAGCTGCATGATCTGGTGAATCCAATGGGCCTCGAAACCTTTTCTAAGTAAACCTCATGCAAGAAATCCCAGTTGACCCGATCATACGCTTTTTTCGATGTCTAGTTTGAGAAGGATCACTTGCTGCTTACACTATTTCATGTACTATCTCCTACAGCGCCATAGGGCCCTCTAAGATGTAGCACCCTTTAGTGAAAGTTGATAAACATCGATTAATAACATGTTGCGCTACCGGCAAGACCCGGGAGGCGTACATTTTAGCACAAATTTTGAGATGACGTTTATCAGCGCAATAGACCTGAACTGCCTGATGTTATGGGCACCATGGAATTTGGGGATAAGCAAGAGGATGCCAAAAATGAGCCTGGAAATGTCTACGATTCATAGAGCAAATACATTTCATATCACCAACACAGGGTCCCGTAAAACACCCCAAAATCGACAGAAGAAAGCAACCGGGTAGCCATCCGGCACCAGCGTCATGTCCTATTTCATGGCGCACAACCACATCAATTTCTTCTGGTAGAAAAGAGCACATGAGATCCTTGTTCTCCGCATCCAAAACACATTGAGATTGGTCCAAACATCAGTGCGCAAGCCGGCCAGCTTGGGATCCGCCGTAACCATGAGCCATTGTAGAAATCGTATACGTGTTTAGTGATTTCTTCCTGGCCAAGAAGGAGACCCTGCTCCGAATGGAGACACAAAATAGAGCATTTATGCTATCTCACAGTGGCATACATGTAGAAGTAATGTGTGTTGCCGTCCTTGTTGTCGGTGTCGAAACCAGCTGATCTCGGGTAAGGGGGTCCAAGCTGTATGTCTGAAGACCGATGGTAACTATGAACAAAGGACACAATGTTTACCCAGGTTCGGGCCCTCTTAATGGAGGTAAAACCCTACTCCTGCTTGATTATATTCAAAAGGTATAGGGGTTACAAGAGTTGATCTACCACGAGATCGAGTTGGTTAACCCTAGATTAGCTAGCCAAGCAATGTTGTGATCCTTCCTTCGATCTACCCTCCGGTTTATATATACACCTGAGGGGCTTAGGGTTGTATAAAGTCGGTTTTACAGAAAGGAATAACATATCTGGACACCTATACTTGCCATCCACGCACACGGGAGTCCCTACCGGACACGAGGGATGATCTTCTGTCTTGTCTCGACGGCCCATCAGTCCGGCCCATATCCAATAGACTGGACGCCCAAGGACTCCCTAGTCCAGGACTCCCACAGTAGCCCCTGAACCAGTCTTCAATGATGATATGTTCGGCATGCAGATTGTCTTCGGCATTGCAAGGCGGGTTCCATGAACAGTACACATCGGCTTTCCTCTGTAAAAGAATTATATCCGTATTTTCATACTGAACATAACCCTTAGCCGCGAAGGCAGGATATAAAAAATAAGAACAATGTCTTTTACAGACAACTTTTTCGGTGAAGCGTCACACTTGACCCTTCGACATTTTGAACCATTTTCATACCCCGCGTTCCGTGTTTCGAGGCCACGCCTCATTGGCACGTCCTGTCCAAACAAAGATCGTGCCCACTTAATAGGGGATTGCTCATCAATTATATTTTGGTAATCCAACCATTCATGGCGCACGTTTTCATTGGGAATAGAAAAGATTCAAGGCACGAGTGGGGGGCGGTTGGCATTTTTACTACCTATAAGAGGGAAATGGATTTTTACTTTCTCCCCCACGCCTTCACATCTCCTCACCCTTCCAATCTCCCAAGCTATCTGCGCCCGCAAAATATCCGTCTTCCTCACCACCACCACACCTCCTCCGACGATAGCCGGATCCAGTTCCAAAGGCAAGTGGGAGGCCTCCTCCATCATGGAGAAGGAGATAAAAAATCTCTGAAGTGCGGGATACCTCATCGCCAACATCACACACAGGCTTCCCCCCGAGGGTCAAGTCATTCCCACTCCGGAGCCCGGCGAACAGGTCGTCTTCCTTCCCCACTTCCTTAGAGGTTTACGTTTTCCACTCCACCTATTCGTACGTGGACTCATGTAATACTACGGGCTAGATTTTCACGACCTAGCCCCAAACTCTTTCCTCCACATCTCAGCATTCATCGTCGTGTGTGAGGCTCTCCTCCGCGTCCATCCACACTTTGGCCTGTGGCTCAAGGTCTTCAACGTGAAGCTGAAGGTGGTCGACAGGCAGCATGCGGACTGCGATGGAGTTATGATCAGCAAGCTGCCCAACACCATGTGGCCCAAGGGGGCCTTCGTGGAGACTGTGAAGATCTGGGAACAGGAGTGGTTCTATATCACTGAGCCACGCCACACTAAGTGGGCGGCGATTCCGGAGTTCAGATCCGGACCCCCCGTGAGGCTCGTCTCCTGGACCGGGAAGGGCCACAACTGGGGGTCCCAGATGGAGGTGCAGGCGCTGCAAATGCGCATCACCAACGTCTGGGGAGGAACATTGGTCTAACCAACATGGTTCAAATTATGCTCTCCCGCCGCATTCTCCCCTACCAGCGCCGGGCTTCCCCCATGTGGGAATTCAAACCGGAGGAGCCGCGGACGCTACAACATTTCCTTGGCACCACGCACGAGGGAACTGTTGGGGAACGTAGTAATTTCAAAAAAAATCCTACGCACACGCAAGATCATGGTGATGCATAGCAACGAGATGGGAGAGTGTCATCCACGTACCCACCCTCGTAGACCGTAAGCGGAAGCGTTATGACAACGCGGTTGATGTAGTTGTATGTCTTCATGATCGACCGATCCTAGTACCGAACGTACGGCACCTCTGCGATCTGCACACGTTCAACTCGGTGACGTCCCATGAACTCACGATCTAGTAGAGCTTCAAGGGAGAGTTCGGTCAGCATGATGGCGTGATGATGGTGTTGATGAAGCTACCGACGCAGGTCTTCGCCTAAGCACCGCTACAATATGACCGAGGTGGATTATGGTGGAGGTGGGCACCGCACACGGCTAAAAGATCAATGATCAACTTGTGTGTCTATGGGGTGCCCCCCTCCCCCGTATATAAAGGAGTGGACGAGGGGGAGGAGGCCGGCCTCCTAGGCGCGCCTCAAGGGGAGTCCTACTCTCGGTTCCACCCCTTCCAAGTAGTAGGAGTAGGAGAGAAGGAAAGGGAAGATAGAAGAGAAGGAAGGAGGGGGCGCCGCCCCTCCCCCTAGTCCAATTCGGACTAGGCCTTGGGTGAGGGGTGGGAGTAGGATTCCACCCCTTCCAAGTAGTAGGAGTAGGAGAGAAGGAAAGGGAAGAGAGAAGAGAAGGAAGGAGGGGGCGCTGCCCCTCCCCCTAGTCCAATTCGGACTAGGCCTTGGGGGAGGGGTGCGGCCCTCTCTCTTTCCCGTATGGCCCAATAAGGCCCAATACTTCTCCCGGCGAATTCTCGTAACTCTCTGGTACTCCGAAAAATGCCCGAATCACTCGAGACTCGGAATCATCTAGATCGGTGTCAAAGCTTGCATCAACGTAACTCTTTACGATGAACTCTTTGTCACCTCCATAACCGAGAAATATTTCCTTATTCTACTAAGGATAATTTTGACCGATGTCCAGTGATCTACTCCTAGATCACTATTGTACTCCCTTGCCAAACTCCGGGCAGGGTATACAATAGGTCTGGTACATAGCATGGAATATAGAACCTATGGCTGAGGCATAGGGAATGACTTTTCATTATCTTTCTATTTTCTACCGTGGCCGGGTTTTAAGTCTTTCTCAACTTCACACCTAGCAACACAAGTAAGAACTCCTTCTTTGACTGTTCCATTTTGAACTACTTCAAAATCTTGTTAAGGTATGTACTCATTGAAAAAACTTATCGAGTGTCTTGATCTATCTCTATAAATCTTGATTCTCAATATGTAAGCAGCTTCACTGAGGTCTTTCTTTGAAAGACTTCTTTCAAATATCCTTTTATGCTATCCAGAAATTCTATATCATTTCCAATCAACAATATGTCATTCACATATAATATTAGAAATACTACAGAGCTCCCATTCACTTTCTTGTAAATACAGGCTTCTCCAAAAGTCTGTATAAAACCATATGCTTTGATCAACTCATCAAAGCGTATATTCCAACTCCGAGATGCTTGTACCAGTCCATAGATGGATCGCTGGAGCTTGCACACCATGTTAGTACCTTTATGATCGACAAAACCTTCTGGTTGCCTCATATACAACTCTTCTTTAAGAAATATCCATTTAAGGAATGCAGTTTTGACATCCATTTGCCAGATTTCATAAAATATGGCAACTACTAACATGATTCAGACGAATTTAAGCATCGCTACAGTTGAGAAAATCTCATTGTAGTCGACACCTTGAACTTGTCGAAAACCTTTTTGTGACAAGTCGAGCTTTGTAGATAGTAACACTACTATCAGTGTCCGTCTTTCTCTTGAAGATCCATTTATTTATTATGGCTTACCGATGATCGGGCAAGTCCACCAAAGTCCACACTTTGTTCTCATACATGGATCTCATCTCAGATTTCGTGGAATCTAGGCTCATCATCGCTTCCTCATAGTTTGTAGGTTCATTCTGGTCTAGTAACATGACTTCCAGAATAGAATTACCGTACCACTCTGGTGCGGAACCGTACTCTGGAAGACCTACGAGGTTATGTAGTAACTTGATCTGAAGTTTCATGATCATCATTAGCTTCCTCACACATTGGTGTAGGAATCACTGGAACTGATTTCTGTGATGAACTACTTTCCAATTCGGGAGAAGGTACAATTACCTCATCAAGTTCTACTTTCCTCCCACTCACTTCTTTTGAGAGAAACTCCTTCTCTAGAAAGGATCCATTCTTAGCAACGAATATCTTGCCTTCGGATCTGTGATAGAAGGTGTACCCAACAGTTTCCTTTGGGTATCCTGTGAAGACGCGTTTCTCCGATTTGGGTTTGAGCTTATCAGGTTGAAGCTTTTTCACATAAGCATCGCAACCCCAAACTTTAAGAAACGGCAACTTTTGTTTCTTACCAAACCATAGTTCATAAGGCGTCGTCTCAACGGATTTTGATGGTGCCCTATTTAAAGTGAATGCAACTGTCTTTAATGCATAACCCCAAAACGATAGTGGTAAACCGATAAGAGACATCATAGATCACATCATATCCAATAAAGTGCGGTTACGATGTTCGGACACACCATAACATTATGGTGTTCAAGGTGGC
The DNA here is from genome assembly GCF_018294505.1 of Triticum aestivum. Lineage (NCBI taxonomy): Eukaryota > Viridiplantae > Streptophyta > Magnoliopsida > Poales > Poaceae > Triticum > Triticum aestivum. The sequence goes on from NC_057801.1 coordinate 543,683,945, forward strand.
ATGAGCTGTGAAACTATTCCACATTGTTTTATATGAAGGCCAAACTCGTAACTCAAATATTCTCCTCCATGATCAGATCGTAGAAACTTTATTTTCTTGTTACGATGATTCTCCACTTCACTCTGAAATTCTTTGAACTTTTAAAATGTTTCAGACTTGTGTTTCATTAAGTAGATATACCCATATCTGCTCAAATCATCTGTGAAAGTCAAAAAATAACGAAACTCGCCATGAGCACCAACACTCATTAGATTGCATACATCGGTATGTATTATTTCCAATAAGTTAGTAGCTCGTTCCATTGTTCCGGAGAACGGAGTTTTAGTCATCTTGCCCATAAGGCACGGTTCGCAAGCATTAAATGATTCATAATCAAGTGATTCCAAAAGTCCATCTTTATGGAGTTTCTTCATGCGCTTTACACAGATATGACCCAAACGGCAGTGCCACAAATATGTTGCACTATCATTATCAACTTTGCATCTTTTGGCATCAATATTATGAATATGTGTATCACTATGATCAAGATTCAATAAACCATCAACATTGGGTGTATGACCATAGAAGGTTTTATTCATGTAAATAGAATAACAATTTATTATCTGTCTTAGATGAATAATCGTATCGCAATAAACATGATCTAATGATATTTATGCTCAACGCAAACACCAAATAACATTTATTTAGGTTCAACAATAATCTCGAAAATATAGGGAGTGTGCGATGATGATCATATGAATCTTGGAATCACTTCCAACACACATCGTCACTTCACCCTCAACTAGTCTCTGTTTATTCGGTAACTCCTATTTCAAGTTACTAATCTTAGCAACCGAACAAGTATCAAATACCCAGGGGTTACTATAAACACTAGTAAGGTACACATCAATAACATGTATATCAAATATACCCTTGTTCACTTTGCCATCCTTCTTATCTACCAAATATTCAGAGTATTTCCGCTTCTAGTGACCATTTCCTTTGCAGTAGAAGCACTCAATTTCAGGCTTTGGTCCAGCTTTGGGCTCCTTCACGGGAGTGAAAACTTGCTTGCCATTCTGCTTGAAGTTCCCTTTCTTTCCCTTTGCCCTTTTCTTGAAACTAGTGGTCTTGTCAATCATCAACACTTGATGCTCTTTCTTGATTTCTACCTTCGTCGATTTCATGATCACAAGGAGCTCGGGAATCGTTTTCGTCATCCCTTGCATACTATAGTTCATCATGAAGCTCTAGTAACTTGGTGATGGTGACTAGAGAATTCTGTCAATCACTATCTTATCTGGAAGATTAACTCCCACTTGATTCAAGTGATTGTAGTACCCAGACAAACTGAGCACAAGCTCGCTGTTTGAGCTATTCTCCTCCATCTTTTAGCTATAGAACTTGTTGGAGACTTAATATCTCTCAACTCGGGTATTTTCTTGAAATATTAACTTCAACTCCTGGAACATCTCATATGGTCCATGACGTTCAAAACGTCTTTGAAGTCCTGATTCTAAGCCGTAAAGCATGGTGCACTAAACTATCAAGTAGTCATCATATTAAGCTAGCCAAACGTTCATAATATCTACATCTGCTCCTGCAATAGTTTTGTTACCTAGCGGTGCATCAAGGACATAATTCTTCTATGCAGCAATGAGGATAAACCTCAGATCACGGACTCAGTCCGCATCAGTGCTACTATCATCTTTCAACTTAGTTTTCTCTAGGAACATATAAAAAACATAGGGAAGCTATAACGCGAGCTATTGATCTACAACATAATTTGCAAAATACTATCAGGACTAAGTTCATGATAAATTAAAGTTCAATTAATCATATTACTTAAGAACTCCCACTTAGATAGACATCCCTCTAATCATCTAAGTGATCACGTGATCCCAATCAACTAAACCATGTACGATCATCACGTGAGATGGAGTAGTTTTCAATGGTGAATATCACTATGTTGATCATATCTACTATATGATTCATGCTCGACATTTCGGTCTTCGGTGTTCCGAGGCCATATCTGCATATGCTAGGCTCGTCAAGTTTAACCGGAGTATTCTGCGTGTGCAAAACTGGCTTGCATCCGTTGTATGTGAACGTAGAGCTTATCACACCTGATCATCACGTGGTGTCTCGGCACGAAGAACTGTTGCAACGGTTTATACTCAGGAAGAACACTTATACCTTGATTTTTTTAGTAAGGGATCATCTTATAAAGCTACCACCGAACTAAGCAAAATAAGATGTATAAAAGATAAACATCACATGCAATCAAAATATGTGGCATCATATGGCCATTATCATCTTGTGCCTTTGACCTCCATCTACAAAGCTACGTCATGATCTTCATCGTCACCGGCATGACACCATGATCTCCATCATCTTGATCTATATCAATGTGTAGTCACATGGTCGTCTCGCCAACTATTGCTCTTGCAACTATTGCTATCGTATAGCGATAAAGTAAAGCAATTATTTGGCGCTTGCATCTTATGCAATAAAGAGACAAATATAAGGCTTCTGTCAGTTGCCGATAACTTCAATAAAACATGATCATCTCATACAACAACTTATATCTCATCACGTCTTGACCATATCACATCACAACATGCCCTGCAAAAACAAGTTAGACGCCCTCTACTTTGTTGTTGCAAGTTTTACGTCGCTGCTATGGGCTGAGTAAGAATCGTTGTTACCTACGCATCAAAACCACAACGATATTTCGTCAAATTAGTGTTGTTTTAACCTTCAACAAGGACCGGGCGTAGCCACACTCAATTCAACTAAAGTTGGATAAACTGATACCCACCAGCCACCTGTGTGCGAAGCACGTCGGTAGAACCAGTCTCGCGTAAGCGTACACGTAATGTTGGTCCGGGCCACTTCATCCAACAATACCGCTGAATCAAAGTATGACATGATGGTAAGCAGTATGACTTGTATCGTCCATAACTCACTTGTGTTCTACTCGTGCATATAACATCTACGCATAAACCTGGCTCGGATGCCACTGTTGGGGAACATAGTAATTTTAAAAAAAAATCCTATGCACACGCAAGATCATGGTGATGCATAGCAACAAGATGGGAGAGTGTCGTCCACGTACCATCGTAGACCGTAAGCGGAAGCGTTATGACAACGCGGCTGATGTAGTCGTACGTCTTCACGGTTGACCGATCCTAGTACCGAACGTACGGCACCTCCGCGATCTGCACACGTTCAGCTCGGTGACGTCCCACAAACTTACGATCCAGTAGAGCTTCGAGGGAGAGTTCCGTCAGCAAGACAGCGTGATGACGGTGCTGATGAAGCTACGGACGTAGGGCTTCGCCTAAGCACCGCTATGATATGACCGAGGTGGATTATGGTGGAGGGGGCACCGCATACGGCTAAAAGATCAATGATCAACTTGTGTGTCTATGGGGTGGCCCCCTCCCCCGTATATAAAGGAGTGGAGGAGGGGGAGGAGGCCGGCCTCCTAGGGGCGCCTCAAGGGGAGTCCTACTCCCACCGGGAGTAGGATTCCACCCCTTCCAAGTAGTAGGAGTAGGAGAGAAGGAAGGAGGGGGCGCCGTCCCTCCGCCTAGTCCAACTCAGACTAGGCCTTGGGGGGGGGGGGGCTGCCCTAGGCAGCCCCTCTCTCTTTCCCGTATGGCCCAATAAGACCCAATACTTCTCCCGGCGAATTCCCGAAACTCTCCGGCACTCCGAAAAATACCCGAATCACTCGGAACCTTTCCGATGTCCGAATATAGCCTTCCAATATATCGATCTTTATGGCTCGACCATTTTGAGACTCCTCGTCATGTCACCGATCTCATCCGGGACTCCGAACAAACTTCGGTCATCAAATCGCATAACTCATAATACAAATCGTCACAGAATTTTAAGCGCGCGGACCCTACGGGTTCGAGAACTATGTAGACATGACCGAGACTCATCTCCGGTCAATAACCAATAGCGAAACCTGGATGCTCATATTGGCTCCAACATATTCTACGAAGATCTTTATTGGTCAAACCGCATAACAATATACGTTGTTCCCTTTGTCATCAGTATGTTACTTGCCCGAGATTCAATCATCGGTATCTCAATACCTAGTTCAATCTCGTTACCGGCAAGTCTCTTTACTCGTTCCGTAATGCATCATCCCGCAACTAACTCATTAGTCACATTGCTTGCAAGGCTTATAGTGATGTGCATTACCGAGAGGGCCCACAGATACCTCTCCGACAATCGGAGTGACAAATCCTAATCTTGAACTATGTCAACTCAACAAGTACCATCTCATAGTGTTCCTCCGGTATTCAGGAGTTGCACAATCTCATAGTCATAGGAACATGTATAAGTCATGAAGAAAGCAATATCAATATACTAAATGGTCAAGTGCTAAGCTAATGGAATGGGTCAAGTAAATCACATCATTCTCTAATGATGTGACCCCGTTAATCAAATGACAACTCATGTCTATGGCTAGGAAACATAACCATCTTTGATTCAACGAGCTAGTCAAGTAGAAGCATACTAGTGACACTCTATTTGTCTATGTATTCACACATGTACTAAGTTTCCAGTTAATACAATTCTAGCATGAATAATAAACATTTATCATGAATTAAGGAAATAAATAATAACTTTATTATTGCCTCTAGGGCATATTTCCTTCAGGAATGTGGAAGATGCTCTTCAAGGCGCATAAGAGCTGGACCATGGAGACTGAGGACGTCGGCCTCAACACCACGAATCCGGCCTCTCCAGTAAGTATGTCAACTTTCCAAAGACATACCCAGTTTATATGTTCGGTTGATACAAAAACTCATTAACCCATCCTTTTCAGGGCTGGACTAAGAAGTCAGAGCGAATCAAGAGTCCGACTCCACTGTCCGAAGACCCAGTCACTCCTCCGCTGGAGGAGATGCTGGGCCCCGTGCCTTATAAAGCACCGGAGAAGAAGGCCAAGAAGAAGGGCAACGGGCACAAGGACGGGCCCCGCCACAAAGGCCCTCCAAAAACAGTGTACGGGGAGACCGAGGCCGTCTCCTCTCATGAGGAAGACGAGGATGAAGAAGAGGAAGATGAGGAGGAGGAGGAGGAAGAGGTGGAGAGCGACTCCCCCCTCAAGACGAGGAGGGGAAAGAATACGGCCTCCATGAACCTGGAGGAGGTGACGCCGAGGAAGGGGAGGATGGCCCCCTTGGATAGTTCAGACTCAGAGTCCGAACACAGCTCGAAGAGGGTCCAAAGGGAGAAGCCCCTGGCTGAAACGTCAGTGTCAGAAACTTACTCGTTCAATTATCACTTTAATCTGCCTCTGTCATACCCAATCTTTTTATGCTTTTCAGCCCTCCGCGCGAGATCCCGATTCCCTTCTCTTCGAAGGGGAACTCTCTAGCACCTAGAGAGGCGGAGAGTGACGGGCCATCCCGCGCCCTCTCCCCCCTGCCATGGAGGACATCGAGGTCTCATCCCAAAGGCCATCTCCTGGCCGGGGAGGAGCGGATGATACCATCCAGAAGGCGCCCGAGGACAACGCCTTGGACGCCTTAGAGCGGGGCACGGGGACCACCATGACCATCGAGGGTGGGGGCCTCAATAGTCCGGGCCCTCGCCGAACACCATCCCGGAGATCAGTATGGCTCCGGGTTCGGACCAACACCCCCCTTTGAAAGGGGGGGGAGCAGGAGCTCCGCCGGCGGCCTCAGTCAATCCGGAGGCCGCTAACACTCTACATGAGGCACTGCAACATGCGTCCATCATGGAGGAACACCACACCCTGATGGGTGCGGTCATGGAAAAGGTTCGGTCCGCGAAGAGCGGACTGATTGAAGCCTTCAACAGCCTACTGACGGGCTTTGAGGTATGCGACGTAATGCTCTTTACAAGTTTTTGTATATATATATATGTGTGTGTGTGTGTGTGTGTGTGTGTGTGTGTGTGTGAGGCGAAGCCCATGTGTAGACAGTAGCCCCTAAGACTCTGTGTGGATTGGAACAATCCGAACAGAGGATCGCCATCAAGTATATAATGTACTGTATATGTGATTTGACAGGCTTCTATGCTTGCGGCTACTGCCCAGGCAGCAGAGATTGCCGAGCTCAATCGGAAGCTTCATCTATCCGATGAGGAACTCGACCGCATCAACAAGCGGTTTAACGAAAACCAAGGTATGCGGCATTACGACATACCCAAAAGTTATATTTGTGTTAGTCATTTTAAACTGACTAAGAATGTTATAAATATACTCGCAGTTGGTGCAGCCGAGGTCGAGTCCTTCAAGAGCGCCCTCGCCAAAGCCAAGAAGGTGGCGCAGGCGAGCAAGGCGGAGGCGGACAAGGCGGCCAAGGAGTTAGAGGTGGAGCAAACCGCCTGCCGTAGACATGAGGCGCGGGTGGAGGAGGTCGAACAGGAGCTCAAGGATGCCATCGCCAAGTGTGAGTCCTTGGAGCAAAAGAGTTCAGAACAATCCTCCGAGCTCACCAAAGCTCTAGAAAGTGCAAAAGAAGCCCGGGTTTAAGCCCAGGGCGCTCGCCAGGAAATCCAAGAGGCGAGGAAGATAGCAGCTGGTAAGGCCTTTATCATGCAGATTAGATTTACTAGTAAGAGATATATTTTTCTGACCCGAGTTTGGAATTCTCCAGGCACCTTCGCGGATCTGCCGAGGAGTATTACGAACGCTGCCGAATTCTTTCGAGCCGAAGAGGGGAGCTCGACGGAGAAGCTGATCTGGTCGCAGTATCTTGCGCCAGAACATCCAGTGCCCCTGAGTGACCAGGTGAAGCCTATTTTGAAAAGAGAGAAGTTGATGTGAAAGGGGCAGAGAGAGTTCACATCAAAGCTTAATCACTCCTACAGGGGGAGAGAGACATTCTTTTCAAAAGAGAGACCCAGTTTCCTGGCATTCAAAGAGGAGAGAAGTTGCATGTCTTTAGAGGGGAAAGACATGTTCATGTTGTTTCTATGTGTACTTTGCTTTGCTCTAATTTTTCTTCTCCCTATCTTCTTCCAATAGCCATCATAAGATTCAGGGGGAGCAAGACATCTGAGGGAAGGAAATCTTCAAATTCATTGCATATGTTTACCTTTGGGGACATGTCTACACTCAAATAGAGTACCTAGTACTCACTCTACACATGTCATCCCAAATCTTGGTAATCTTGTGGTTTACTGCTCCAGCGCTGCTCAGTAGATGTTTCTGTGTTGTCTAACCTTGTTTACTCAGGTTCTTCAATTCCAAAGCTAGTTCAAGACCATAAGGTAAGTATATGCATCACACTCATGTGCATGAAGATATCTTGCTGATGTACATATTGTTTGCAAGAAGGACTCATAAGCATGAAGGTACATTTCCTATATTCACGTTATTTGCTCTGATGCATATAGCCAAGATACATGTAACTCATTGCTTTCTCTGTCATGTTTATGCACTCACATGATCTTATGTTTCATATTTACATGATTGCATACATGTTGGGGCAGCCTATGCATGTTACAAGTCTTTCCAAAGCCTTGCCTGCCTTTCTCTATATCTTTATTTAAAGATTTGATGTATGTTGTCATCAATTACCAAAAAGGTGGAGATTGAAAGCACAAGTGCTCCCTGGGTGGTTTTGGTAATTAATGTCAACATATATCTTGTTGGACTAACTCTTTCATCTAGTATATTTCAGATAAGTCCAATGATGGAGTGGCATGGACAAGAGGACGTGGAACCCCTTCAAGCGACTAAAGACAAAGGATTGGCTCAAGCTCAAAGCTCAGGACTCTACATTTTCTATTTTCAGTGATCCAAGATCACATTGGGTCCATAGGAATGCCAATACTATTAAAAGGGGATGAGGTCTTGCTTAATGGCTTGCTTGCTCAAAGTGATTAGTGATATGCTCCAAAGCCCTCAGCCACTTTCTCATATCCATATATATCCCAAACCAAAAGTCAAACTCGGCCCCACCGATTTGATCCATCCGGCGCCACCGAGTTCATTTGACATAGCCACTGCCAGAAATCCTAATCACTTCGGTCTCACCGATGGGATCTCGGTCTCACCGAGATGGGCTTGCAAAATCTCTGTTGTCTATTGCACTATTTTCGGTCCCATCGAGAAGATGTAATCGGTCACCCCGAGTTTGCCTGACCAACTCTCTGTTTTGCTTATTACCAAATTGGTCCCATCGAGTTGTGTAATCGGTCGAACCGAGATGAGGTTTTACCCTAACCCTTGCACATCGGTCCCACCGAGTTGATCATATCGGGCGCACTGAAATTGCCTAATGGTCACATTATGTACTGAATCGGTCTGACCGAGTTTTCTGATTCGGTCCCACTGAGTTTGGTATATTGTGTGTAACTATTAGATTTTGTGTGCAAGCTATATATACCCCTCCACCCTCTCCTCATTCGGGGAGAAAGCCACCAGAACGTGCCTACACTTCCAGCATTCATTTTCTGAGGGAGAGCCACCTACTCATGTGTTGAGACCAAGATATCCCATTCCTACCATATGAATCCTGATCTCTAGCCTTCCCCAAGTTGCTTTCCACTCAAATCAGCTTTCCACCAAATCCAATCCTATGAGAGTGAGTTGAGTGTTGGGGAGACTATCATTCGAAGCACAAGATCAAGGAGTTCATCATCAACACACCATCTATTACCTTTTGGAGAGTGGTGTCTCCTAGATTGGTTAGGTGTCACTTGGGAGCCTCCGACAAGATTCTGGAATGAACCAAGGAGTTTGTAAGGCCAAGGAGATCTCCTACTTCGTGAAGATGTACCCTAGTGAGGCAAGTCCTTCGTGGGTGATGGCCATGGTGGGATAGACAAGGTTGCTTCTTCGTGGACCCTTTGTGGGTGGAGCCCTCCATGGACTCGCGCAACCGTTATCCTTCGTGGGTTGAAGTCTCCATCAACGTGGATGTACGATAGCACCACCTATTGGAACCACACCAAAAACATCCGTGTCTCCAATTGCGTTTGCACACTCCAATCCCATCCCTTTACTTTCTTGCAAGTTGCCTGCTTTACTTTCCGCTGCCCATATACTCTTTGCATGCTTGCTTGATATGAATTCTGATTGGTTAAACTTGTGCTTAAACTCCACTCAAACTTGAAAATCTTAAAAACTGCCAACTTTGTGTGTCAAGGGTCTATTCACCCCCCCCTCTAGACACCTCTTCTTGATCCTTTCAATTGGTATAAGAGCTTTGGTTTAAACACCATTAGAGGAAGATGGATGAGTCTACCTTGGGGAGTCTTACACATAGAGTACCTATACTTGATGGAGAGTACTTTCATGAGTGGAAAAATGAGATGCTTGTGATCATTAATGAATATCATTTGAAAAAGTACATTACTTGTTCTTGCACACCTCATGTTGATCCTATGCATCCTACCCTTGATGAGTGAATTGACGTGATTCGCAATCTTAGAACCGTTGATCTTATCACTAGAGGTTTGCCTAGAAACTTGATTGGTTGCTTGCCTAATCTTAAGTGTGCCTATACCATATGGAGATTTCTTGAGGACAATTTCCAAATTATTCCTTGCAAAATCTAGATGAAATTCTCCATAAGTCTACTGCCTTGAGTAAGATGAATTCCAATGATACTAAGTTTGGTGACTGTCTATTTGAGCTTACAAATCTTATGTGTGCCAAAGGAAATGTTGGAATCATTAGCGATATTATTTCCGAAGCTATTAGAATTCATAAAGATGATTATTGTCAAAATCAGTTATCTAATGAATTACCCTCTCTAGGAATTGATCCACCACATGATGATGTTGAACATGGATACTATGATGATGATGATGATGATGATAGTGACTATGATCTTGATGATGCAATAAGACACTTTGGTCTTATGGGAAATCTTCGGGGATACATGGCAGGAGGAAAGGAATGGGTCCTTAATAGTGGATGTACCGATCACATGACCGGAGATAAACATATGTTTCGTGAGCTAGCCGAAAACGACGGCCCTCGAAAGTATGTCACTTTTGGTGATAACTCAAAGGGTAAGGTGGTTGGCCTCGGCAAGGTGGCCATCTCACATGATAGCTACATACAAAATTCCATGCTCGTTGAGGCTCTTGGCTATAATCTACTTTCTGTTTCTACACTAGCTAACTTTGGCTTCAATGTCCTATTTACCAAAGTAGACTGCCAAGTGTTTCATAGAGATAATCATATAATGGTCTTTACTGGCATACGAAAAGGTGACCTATACATTGTTGACTTCACTAAAAAGGCTCAACCTAGAACTTGCTTAATTGCTAAATCTTCTAAAGGCTGGTTGTAGCATAGACGGTTAGGTCATGTGGGCATGCGAAACCTTGACAAGCTTATTAAAGGTGATCATATCCTTGGTGTTAAAGATGTCATATTTGATTAGGATAGACTTTGTAGCGCTTGCCAAGTAGGAAAACGGGTTGGAGGAAGCCACCCCGTGAAAAACATCATGACCACAAGAAGACCGCTCGAGCGACTTCACATGGATCTTTTCGGTCCCAATGCTTACAAAAGTCTCGGTGGAAACTCATTTGGTATAGTTATAGTTGATGATTTTTCAAGATTTAGGTGGGTGTTCTTTCCTGATGATAAATCACAGGTCCAAAAGATCTTCAAAAACTTCGCTAGGAAGGCCCAAAATAAGTTTGAAGTGAAAATCAAGAAGGTTCGCAGCGACAACGGAATGGAGTTGAAGAATGCCAATGTGGACACCTTTCTTGATGAAGAAGGGATTTCACATGAGTTCTCAGCTACGTACACAACTCAACAAAATGGAGTTGTTGAGAGGAAGAACCGAACGCTCATTGAAATGGCAAGAACGATGCTTGATGAATACAAGATGCCAAAGCACTTTTGGGCGAAAGCGGTTGAGACGGCTTGTCATGCGACAAATCACTTGTATCTTCACAAGCTACTTGGCAAGACGGCATCCGAACACCTCACCGGTAACAAACCCCAAGTTGGATACTTTCGAGTATTTGGCTCAAAGTGCTACATTCTTGATAAGCATCATCGTTCTAAATTTGCTAATAAATCTCATGAGGGATTCCTACTTGGTTACGGCTCAAACTCTCACACTTACCGTGTCTACAACAATTTCACCCAAAAGGTTGAAGATACGGTAGTTGTGAAGTTTCATGAATCTAACGGCTCGCAAGTAGAGCAATTGCCAATTGATGTAGGAGATAAAGATCCTTCGGAAGCAATCCAAGACTTGTCTATTGGCAAGGTTCGTCCAACGGAGGTCAAGGAGAGTACCTCGTCCGTCCAAGTGGAAGCTTCTCCTTCACGACAAGGTGAACCAAGAGTTGATATGGAAGCATCTTCAAGTGGGACACACCAAGATGAAGAAAACGAGGAAGTACACCAAGATGAACCTCATCAACCTCCTTCTCCACCACGGAGAGAGAATGACAACATCAACAATGATGAAGGCCACGAAGAAGAATGAGATGATGAAGAAGATGCTCCACCCCGATCAAAGCAAAAGCTCTCATGAGTTCGAGCAAGAGCCGCTAGATACCATCCCGTCGAGCAAATCTACAATGATATCCAAACTGGGAGAATCACTCGCTCTAAATCTTGTTTGGCTAATTTCTGTGAACATTATTCATTCATCTCTAGCGTTGAACCTATGAAGGTTGAAGAAGCATTGGAAGATCCGGATTGGATAAACGCCATGCACGAAGAACTACACAACTTTCAAAGAAACCAAGTGTGGACATTGGTCGAGAAGCCCGACAACAACCACAACATCATCGGTACGAAATGTGTGTTTTGCAACAAGCAAGATGAAGATGGACAAGTAGTTCGCAACAAAGCACATCTCGTCGCCCAAGGCTACACTAAAGTTGAAGGTCTGTACTATGGTGAGACATATGCCCCCGTTGCTAGACTTTAGTCCATTCGCATCTTACTTGCCTATGCTAATCACCATGATATCACTTTATACCAAATGGACATTAAAAGTGCTTTTCTAAATGGTGAAATTGAGGAGGAAATTTATGTTAAGCAAACTCCCAGCTTTGTTAATCCTAAGAAACCTAATCATGTTTACAAACTTCACAAAGCTTTTTATGGTCTTAAACAAGCTCCTAGAGCGTGGTATAAATGCTTGACCAAGTTCCTTATTGAAAAAGGCTTTGAGATTGGGAAGATTGATTCTACTCTTTTCACTAAAAGGGTTAATGGAGAATTATTTGTGTGCCAAATTTATGTTGATGACATTATATTTGGATCAACTAACCTTCATTTTAGTGAGAAGTTTGGGAAGCTAATGTCGGAGAAGTTTGAGATGTCTATGATGAGTGAACTCAAGTTCTTTCTTGGTTTGCAAATCAAGCAAACTAAGGAAGGTACCTTTGTCTCTCAAACGAAGTATACTAAGGACTTGTTCAAGAAGTTCAATATGCAAGAATGCAAAGGTATGAGTACACCCATGCCTACTACTGGACATCTTGACTTGATCAAAGATGGTGAAACCATTGATCAAAAAGTTGACCGTTCTATGATTAGTTCATTATTATATCTATGTGCCTATCGTCTCAATATTATGCTAAGTGTGTGCATGTGTGCACGATATCAAGCGGCCCCTAAAGAATGTCATCTTAAGGCCGTGAAAAGGATACTGAGATACTTGATTCATACACCAAACTTTGGCATTTGGTATCCAAAGAGGGCCTCTTTTAATCTTGTTGGCTACTCCGACTCGGAATATACCGGAGACAAGGTTGATAGAAAGTCCACTTCGAGTACTTGTCAATTTCTTGGTAGATCTCTTGTGTCTTGGTCCTCCAAGAAAGAAAACTCGGTATCATTATCCACCGCCGAAGCGGAATATATTGCCGCCGGTTCATGTTGTGCTCAATTACTTTGGATGACCCAAACTCTTAAAGATTATGGGATATTGTGAAACATGTTCCTTTGCTTTGTGACAATGAAAGTGCTATTAAGATTGCTCATAATCCCGTGCAACATTCTCGAACTAAGCACATTGAAGTTCGTCATCATTTCATTCGAGATCATGTTGCTAAGGGTGATATTAACCTTAAGCATGTTCGCACCGACAAGAAATTGGCGGATATATTCACTAAACCACTTGATAAGAAAGTATTTTGCAGGTTGAGAGGTGAATTGAACATCATTGATGCTTCAAACTTGGAGTAGGAACTACATTTGGATACATGCAAGACATGAGCCTATGACTGATCCTTGATATTTCTCTTATAATGATAATCACATATCTTGGACATATTTGCACCCTTGCATGTTATCTAACCCATGTAGGTACTTGGATAGATCTAAATCTATGAGATTGCAACTCACTCATATCCCTAGCAATCTCTACATCACCAAGTCTCTACTTTACGGTGGTTGAAGACAAGGAAGCATGAAACCCTTCAAATATATCCTTTGACAAATTCCTAAGTAAAATTTCATGATTGTCATTTTGGATACACAAGTGCTATTCATTGCAAGGCTAACTCATGTAGGTAGATGAACTCCAATTACAAGTGGTGCTCCCAATGAACTGCATCAACATTTAGCATGCCACACAAGTTCAACTACATGATCAAGATCAACACCACCAACCAAGGTATGTTATTCCATCTTAGAGAAGCTTTACCCCAAGACATGGGTCAAAGCAACTCAACAAGATGTGAATACATCAAGATGCTTAAATGAAAAGTGGCAACCCCATTTTGAGCTTAAACAATGAGTATGACCTATGATCAAGTGTCCTCACTTGGATCCTAAGTCAATATACTCTAACATAGGTGACCTTGTCGCCGACCAATTCTAGATGAAGTTCTCTAGTGTCTTTCCTTGTTCTTGCATTTTGTCTCATGCACATTTGTTACCCTTTCAAAAAAAACTTCATCTAGATTTCTTCTCTTTTATTCCTGTTTCGCACTTCTCTGCATTTAATTCATTGCAAATCCTTGTGTGATCTTACTCGCTTAGTGAGCTGAGGTGACTAGTGTTTTCTCTCTTTGATGAACTCGGACAAACCGATTTGCCTCTTTCGGTCAAACCAAAACTTTTCAGTGCCACCGATGGAATCCACTCGATATAGCCGATTTCAATGCTGTGAAATCACTCTGTCACTTGCATTCTGCACATTTTGTTTCAGCTCCACTCGATGATTCTTATCCTCTACCAGCATCATATTCTATGTGCTGCTTTGCATTGTGACTCAAGGACTAAACCTATTTTGACTCACACTCCATAAGACCCTTCTTGGAAATTGATGTCAGAGGGGGAGAGAGAGATCACATCAAAGCTTAATGACTCCTACAGGGGAGAGAGCAACAGGGGGAGAGAGACATTCTTTTCAAAAGAGAGACCCCAGTTGCCTGGCATTCAAAGAGGAGAGAAGTTGCATGTCATTAGAGGGGAAAGACATGTTCATGTTGTTTCTATGTGTACTTTGCTTTGCTCTGATTTTTCTTCTCCCTATCTTCTTCCAGTATCCATCATAAGATTCAGGGGGAGCAAGACATCTGAGGGAAGGAAATCTTCAAATTCATTGCATATATTTACCTTTGGGGACATGTCTAGACTCAAATAGAGTACCCAGTACTCACTCTACACATGTCATCCCAAATCTTGGTAATCTTGTGGTTTACTGCTCCTGCTCTCCTCAATAAAGGTTTATGTATTGTCTAACCTTGTTTACTCAGTTCATCTCTTCCAAAGCTAGTTCAAGACCACAAGGTAAGTATATGCATCACACTCATGTGCATGAAGATCTCTTGTTGATGTACATATTGTTTGCAAGAAGGACTCATAAGCATGAAGGTACATTTCATATATTCACACTATTTTCTCTCATGCATATAGCTAAGATACACGTAACTCATTGCTTGCTCTGTCATGTTTATGCACTCACATGATCTTATGTTTCATATTTACATGATTGCATACATGTAGGGGGAGCCTATGCATGTTACATGTCTTTCCAAAGCTTTACCTTCCTTTCTCTATATCTTTATTTAAAGCTTTGATGTATGTTGTCATTAATTACCAAAAGGGGGGAGATTGAAAGCACAACTGCTCCCTAGGCAGTTTTGGTAATTAATGTCAACATATCTCTTGTTGGACTAACTCTTTCATCTATTATATTTCAGATAAGTCCAACAGTGGAGTGGCATGGACAAGAGGATGTGGAACCGCTTCAATAGACTAAAGACAAAGGATTGGCTCAACCTCAAAGCTCAGGACTCTACATTTTCTATTTTTAGTGATCCAAGATCACATTGAGTCTGTAGGAAAGCCAGTGCTATTAAAAGGGGATGAGTTGTTGCTTAATGGCTTGCTTGCTCAAAGTGCTTAGTGATATGCTCCAAAGCCCTCAGCCACTTTTTCATATCCACATATGTCCCAAACCAAAAGTCAAACTCGGCCCCACCGATTTGATCCATCCGGCACCACCGAGTTCATTTGACATAGCCACTGCCAGAAACCCTAATCACTTCGGTCTCACCGATGGGATCTCGGTCTCACCGAGATGGGCTTGCAAACTCTCTGTTGTCTATTGCAGTATTTTCGGTCCCACCAAGAAGATGTAATCGGTCACACCGAGTTTGCCTGACCAACTCTCTGTTTTGCTTATTACCCAATCGGTCCCACCGGATTGTGTAATTGGCCGAACCGAGATGAGGTTTTACCCTAACCCTTGCACATCGGTCCCATCGAGTTGATCATATTAGTCCCACCGAAATTGCCTAACGGTCACATTATGTATCGAATCGGTCCGACCGAGTTTTCTGATTCGGTCCCACCGAGTTTGGTATATTGTGTGTAACAGTTAGATTTTGTGTGGAGGCTATATATACCCCCTCCACCCTCTCCTCATTCATGGAGAAAGCCTTCAGAACGTGCCTACACTTCCAGCATTCATTTTTTGAGAGAGAGCCATCTACTCATGTGTTGAGACCAAGATATTCCATTCCTAAAATATGAATCTTGATCTCTAGCCTCCCCCAAGCTGCTTTCCACTCAAATCAGCTTTCCACCAAATCCAATCCTATGAGAGTGAGTTGAGTGTTGGGGAGACTATCATTTGAAGCACAAGAGCAAGGAGTTCATCATCAACACACCATCTATTACCTTTTGGAGAGTGATGTCTCCTAGATTGGTTAGGTGTCACTTGGGAGCCTCCGACAAGATTGTGGAGTGAACCAAGGAGTTCGTAAGGGCAAGGAGATGGTCTACTTCGTGAAGATGTACCCTAGTGAGGCACGTCCTTCGTGGGTGATGGCCATGGTGGGACAGACAAGGTTGCTTCTTCATGGACCCATCATGAGTCGAGCCCTCCGTGGACTCGCGCAACTGTTACCCTTCGTGGGTTGAAGTCTCGATCAACGTGGATGTACGATAGCACCACCTATCGGAACCACGCCAAAAACATCCGTGCCTCCAATTGCGTTTGCACACTCCAATCCCATACCTTTACTTTCTTGCAAGTTGCATGCTTTACTTCCCGCTGCCCATATACTCTTTGCATGCTTGCTTGATATGAATTGTGGTTGGTTAAACTTGTGCTTAAACTCCACTCAAACTTGAAAATCTTAAAAACTGCCAACTTTGTGTGTTAAGGGTCTATTCACCCCCCTCTAGACACCTCTTCTCGATCCTTTCAAGTGGTCTTAGAGCTTTGGTTTAAACACCATTGGAGGAAGATGGATGAGTCTACCTTGGGGAGTCTTAGACATAGAGTACCTATACTAGATGGAGAGTACTTTCATGAGTGGAAAAAATGAGATGCTTGTGATCATTAATCAATATCATTTAAAAAGTACATTAATAGTCCTTGCGCACCTCATGTTGATCCTATGCATCCTACCCTTCATGAGTGAATTGACATGATTCGCAATCTTAGAACCGTTGATCTCATCACTAGAGGTTTGCCTAGAAACTTGATTGGTTGCTTGCCTAATCTTAAGTGTGCCTACACCATATGGAGATTTCTTGAGGAACGATTTCCAAATTATTCCTTGCAAAATATAGATGAAATTCTCCATAAGTCTATTGCCTTGAGTAAGATGAATTCCAATGATCCTAAGTTTGGTGACTGTCTATTTGAGCTTACAAATCTTATGTGTGCCAAAGGAAATGTTGGAATAATTAGCGATATTATTTCTGAAGCTATTAGAATTCATAAAGATGATTATTGTCAAAATCAGTTATCTAATGAATCACCCTCTCTAGGAATTGATCCACCACATGATGATGTTGAACATGGATACTATGATGAGGATGATGATAGTGACTATGATCTTGATGATGCAATGAGACACTTTGGTCTTATGGAAAATCTTCGGGGATACATGGCAGGAGGAAAGGAATGGGTCCTTGATAGTGGATGTACCGATCACATGACCAGAGATAAAGGTATGTTTCGTGAGCTTGCTGAAAACGACGTCCCTTGGAAGTATGTCACTTTTGGCGATAACTCAAAGGGTAAGGTGGTTGGCCTCAGTAATGTGGCCATCTCACATGATAGCTCCGTACAAAATGTCATGCTCGTTGAATCTCTTGGCTATAATCTTCTTTCTATTTATAGACTAGCTTACTTTGGCTTCAATGTCCTATTTACCAAAGTAGATTGCCAAGTGTTTCGTAGAGATAATCATAAAATGGTATTTACCGGCATACGAAAAGGTGATCTATACATTGTTAACTTCACTAAAAAGGCTCAACCTAGACTTGCTTAATTGCTAAATCTTCTAAAGGTTGGTTGTGGCATAAACGGTTAGGTCATGTGGACATGCTAAACCTTGACAAGCTTATTAAAGGTGATCATATCCTTGGTGTTAAAGATGTCATATTTTATAAGGATAGACTTTGTAGCGCTTGCCAAGCAGGAAAACAGGTTGGAGGAAGCCACCCCATGAAAAACATCATGACCACAAGGAGACCGCTTGAGCTACTTCACATGGATCTTTTCGGTCCCAACGCTTACAAAAGTCTCGGTGGAAACTCATTTTGTCTAGTTATAGTTGATGATTTTTCAAGATTTAGGTGGGTATTCTTTCTTGATGATAAATCGCAGGTCCAAAAGATCTTCAAAAACTTCGCTAGGAAGGCCCAAAATCAGTTTGAAGTGAAGATCAAGAAGGTTCGCAGCGACAACGGAACGGAGTTCAAGAACGCCAATGTGGACACCTTTCTTGACGAAGAAGGGATTTCACATGAGTTCTCAGCTACGTACACACCTCAACAAAATGGAGTTGTTGAGAGGAAGAACCCAACGCTCATTGAAATGGCAAGAACGATGCTTGATGAATACAAGACGCCAAAGTACTTTTGGGCGGAAGCGGTTGAGACGGCTTGTCATGCGACAAATCGCTTGTATCTACACAAGCTACTCGGAAGGACGGCATACGAGCTCCTCACCGGTAACAAACCCCAAGTTGGATACTTTCGAGTATTTGGCTCAAAGTGCTACATTCTTGATAAGCATCTTCGTTCTAAATTTGCTCCTAAATCGCATGAGGGATTCCTACCTGGTTATGGCTCAAACTCTCACACTTACCATGTCTACAACAATTTCACCCGAAAGGTTGAAGAGACAGTAGATGTGAAGTTTGATGAATCTAACAGCTCGCAAGTAGAGCAATTGCCAATTGATGTAGGAGATAAAGATCCTTCGGAAGCAATCCAATACTTGTCTATTGGCAAGGTTCGTCCAACGAAGGTGAAGGAGAGTACATCGTCCGTCCAAGTGGAAGCTTCTACCTCACGACAAGGTGAACCAAGAGTTGATATGGAAGCATCCACAAGTGGGACACACCAAGATGAAGAAAATGAGGAAGTACACCAAGATGAACCTCATCAACCTCCTTCTCCACCACGACGAGAGAACGACAACATCAACAATGATGAAGGCCACGAAGAAGAACGAGATGATGAAGAAGATGTTCCACCCTGATCAAAGCAAAAGCTCTCACGAGTTCAAGCAAGAATTGCTAGAGACCATCCCGTCGAGCAAATCTACAATGATATCCAAACCAGGAGCATCACTCACTCTAAATCTTGTTTGGATAATTTCTGTGAACATTATTCATTCATCTCTAGCATTGAACCTATGAAGGTTCAAGAAGCATTGGAAGATCCAGATTGGATAAACGCCATGCACGAAGAACTACACAACTTTGAGAGAAACCAAGTGTGGACATTGGTCGAGAAGCCCGACAAAAACCACAACATCATCGGTACCAAATGGGTGTTTTGCAACAGGCAAGATGAAGATGGACAAGTAGTTCGCAACAAAGCACGTCTCGTCGCCCAAGGCTACACTCAAGTTGAAGGTACGTACTATGGTGAGACATATGCCCCTGTTGCTAGACCTGAGTCCATTCACATCCTACTTGCCTATGCTAATCACCATGATATCACTTTATACCAAATGGACATTAAAAGTGATTTTCTAAATGGTGAAATTGAGGAGGAAGTTTATGTTAAGCAACCTCCCGGCTTTGTTAATCCTAATAAACCTAATCATGTTTACAAAATTCACAAAGCCCTTTATGTTCTTAAACAAGCTCCTAGAGCGTGGTATAAATGCTTGACCAAGTTCCTTATTGAAAAAGGCTTTGAGATTGGAAAGATTGATTCTACTCTTTTCACTAAAAGGGTTAATGGAGAATTATTTGTGTGCCAAATTTATGTTGATGACATTATATTAGGATCAACTAACCTTCATTTTGGTGAGAAGTTTGGAAAGCTAATGTCGGAGAAGTTTGAGATGTCTATGATGAGTGAACTCAAGTTCTTTCTTGGTTTGCAAATCAAGCAAACTAAGGAAGGTACCTTTGTCTCTCAAACGAAGTATACCAAGGACTTGTTCAAGAAGTTCAATATGCAATAATGCAAAGGTATGAGTACACCCATGCCTACTAGTGGACATCTTGACTTGACTAAAGATGGTGAACCCGTTGATCAAAAAGTTTACCGTTCTATGATTGGTTCATTATTATATCTATGTGCCTCTCGTCCCGATATTATGCTAAGTGTGTGCATGTGTGCACGATGTCAAGCGGCCCCTAAAGAATGTCATCTTAAGGCCGTGAAAAGGATAGTGATATACTTAATTCATACACCAAACTTTGGCATTTGGTATCCAAAGAGGGCCTCTTTTAATCTTGTTGGCTACTCCGACTCGGACTATGCCGGAGACAAGGTTGATAGAAAGTCCACTTCGGGTACTTGTCAATTTGTTGGTAGATCTCTTGTGTCTTGGTCCTCCAAGAAATAAAACTCGGTATCATTATCCACCGCCGAAGCGGAATACATTGTCGTCGGTTCATGTTGTGCTCAATTACTTTGGATGACCCAAACTCTTAATGTTTATGGGATTTATGTGAAACATGTTCCTTTGATTTGTGACAATGAAAGTGCTATTAAGATTTCTCACAATCCCGTGCAACATTCTCGAACTAAGCACATTGAAGTTCGTCATCATTTCATTCGAGATCATGTTGCTAAGGGTGATATTAACCTTAAGCATGTTTGCACCGACAAGCAATTGGCGGATATATTCACTAAACCACTTGAGGAGAAAGTGTTTTGCAGGTTGAGAGGTGAATTGAACATCATTGATGATTCAAACTTGGAGTAGGAACTACATTTGGATACATGCACCCTTGCATGTTATCTAACCCATGTAGGTACTTGGATAGATCTAAATCTATGAGATTGCAAATCACTCATATCTTGAGTCACCAAGTCTCTACTTTACGGTGGTTGAAGACAAGGAAGCATGAAACCCTTCAAATATATCCTTTGACAAATTCCTAAGTAAAACTTCATGATTGTCATTTTGGATACACAAGTGCTATTCCTTGCAAGGCTAACTCATGTAGGTAGATGAACTCCAATTACAGGTGGTGCTCCCAATGAACTACATCAACATTGAGCATCCCACACAAGTTCAACTACATGATCAAGATAAACACCACCAACAAGGTATGTTATTCCATCTTAGAGAAGCTTTACCCCAAGACATGGGTCAAAGCAACTCAACAAGATGTGAATACATCAAGATGCATAAATGAAAAATGGCAACCCCATTTTGAGCTTAAACAATGAGTATGACCTATGATCAAGTGTCCTCACTTGGCTCCTAAGTCAATATACTCTAACATAAGTGACCTTGTCGCCGACCAATTATAGATGAAGTTCTCTAGTGTATTTCCTTGTTCTTGCATTTTGTCTCATGCATATTTATTCCCCTTTCAAAAAAACTTCATCTAGATTTCTTCTCTTTTATTCCTGTTCTGCACTTCTCTGCATTTAATTCATTGCAAATCCTTGTGTGATCTTACTCGCTTAGTGAGCTGAGGTGACTAGTGTTTTCTCTCTTTGATGAACTCGGACAAACCGATTTGCCTCTTTTGGTCAAACCGAAACTTTTCGGTTCCACCGACGGAATCGACTCGGTATAGCCGATTTCAATGTTGTGAAATCACTCTATCACTTGCATTCTGCACATTTTGTTCCAGCTCCACTCGATGACTCTTATCCTCTACCAGCATCATATTCTATGTGCTCCTTTGCTTTGTGACTCAAGGACCAAACCTATTTTGACTCACACTCCAGAAGACCCTTCTTGGAAATTGATGTCAAAGGGGGAGAGAGAGTTCACATCAAAGCTTAATCACTCCTAAATGGGGAGATAAGAGGGAGAAATACATTCTTTCAAAGAGAGACCCCAGTTGCTTGGCATTCAAAGAGGAGAGAAGTTGCATGTCTTTAGAGGGGAAAGACATGTTCATGTTGTTTGTGTGTACTTGCTTTGCTCTGATTTTCTTCTCCTTATCTTCTCCCAATATCCATCATAAAATTCAGGGGGAGCAAGACATCTGAGGGAAGGAAATGTTCAAGTTGATTGCATATCTTTACCTTTTGGGACATGTCTACACTCAAATAGAGTACCCAGTACTCACTCTACACATGTCATCCCAAATCTTGGTAATCTTGTGGTTTACTGCTCCTACTCTGCTCAATAGATGTTTCTGTGTTGTCTAACCTTGTTTACTTAGGTTCATCTCTTCCAAAGCTAGTTCAAGACCACAAGGTAAGTATATGCATCACACTCATGTGCATGAAGATCCCTTGATGATGTACATATTGTTTGCAAGAAGGACTCATAAGCATGAAGGTACATTTCCTATATTCACACTATTTGCTCTCATGCATATAGCTAAGATACATGTAACTCATTGTTTGCTCTATCCTGTTTATGCACTCACATGATCTTATGTTTCATATTTACATGATTGCATACATGTAGGGGGAGCCTATGCATGTTACATGTCTTTCCAAAGCTTTACCTGCCTTTCTCTATATCTTTATTTAAAGCTTTGATGTATGTTGTCATCAATTACCAAAAAGGGGGAGATTGAAAGCACAAATGCTCCCTGGGCGGTTTTGGTAATTAATGTCAACATATCTCTTGTTGGACTAACTCTTTCATCTAGTGTATTTTAGATAAGTCCAACAGTGGAGTGGCATGGACAAGAGGATGTGGAACCCCTTCAAGAGCCTAAAGACAAAGGATTGGCTCAGGCTCAAAACTCAGGACTCTACATTTTCTATTTTCAGTGATCCAAGATCACATTGAGTCCATAGGAAAGCCAATACTATTAAAAGGGGATGAGGTGTTGCTTAATGGCTTGCTTGCTCAAAGTGCTTAGTGATATGCTCCAAAGCCCTCAACCACTTTCTCATATCCACATATGTCCCAAACCAAAAGTCAAACTCGGCCCCACCGATTTGATCCATCCGGCACCACCGAGTTCATTTGACATAGCCACTGCCAGAAACCCTCATCACTTCGGTCTCACCGATGGGATCTCGGTCTCACCGAGATGGGCTTGCAAACTCTCTGTTGTCTATTGCAGTATTTTCGGTCCCACCAAGAAGATTTAATCGGTCACACCGAGTTTGCCTGACCAACTCTCTGTTTTTCTTATTACCAAATCGGTCCCACCGAGTTGTGTAATCGGTCAAACCGAGATGAGGTTTTACCCTAACCCTTGCACATCGGTCCCACCGAGTTAATCATATCGGTCCCACCGAAATTGCCTAACGGTCACATTATGTACTGAATCGGTCCGACCGAGTTTTCTCATTCGGTCCCACCGAGTTTGGTATATTGTGTGTGACGGTTAGATTTTGTGTGGAGGCTATATATACTCCTCCACCCTCTCCTCATTCGTGGAGAAAGCCATCAGAACATGCCTACACTTCCAGCATTCATTTTTCGAGAGAGAGCCACCTACTCATGTGTTGAGACCAAGATATTCCATTCCTACCATATGAATCTTGATCTCTAACCTTCCCCAAGTTGCTTTCCACTCAAATCAGCTTTCCACCAAATCCAATCCTATGAGAGTAAGTTGAGTGTTGGGGAGACTATCATTTCAAGCACAAGAGGAAGGAGTTCATCATCAACACACCATCTATTACCTTTTGGAGAGTGGTGTCTCCTAGATTGGTTAGGTGTCACTTGGGAGCCTCCGACAAGATTGTGGAGTGAACCAAGGAGTTTGTAAGGGCAAGGAGATCGCCTACTTCATGAAGATCTACCCTAGTGAGGCAAGTCCTTCGTGGGCGATGGCCATGGTGGGATAGACAAGGTTACTTCTTCGTGGACCCTTTGTGGGTGGAACCCTCCATGGACTCGCGCAACTGTTATCCTTCGTGGGTTGAAGTCTCCATCAACGTGGATGTATGATAGCACCACCTATCGGAACCACGCCAAAAACATCTGTGTTTCCAATTGCGTTTGCACACTCCAATCCCATCCCTTTACTTTCTTGCAAGTTGCATGCTTTACTTACCACTGCCCATATACTCTTTGCATGCTTGGTTGGTATGAATTGTGATTGGTTAACCTTGTGCTTAAACTCCACTAAACTTGAAAATCTTAAAAATTGCCGACTTTGTGTGTTAAGGGTCTATTCACCCCCCTCTAGACACCTCTTCTCGATCCTTTCAGGATATGAGTGACATAGATCATGTTCATTATTTTCACCTTGGGGGAAACTGCTTCTAACCCCCGGTGTTCGGTTGACGGGGCTCATCATCGTCTTCACTTGGAGGTCCCTTTCCCTTATGTTTGGTATTTATCTTACCGGCCTGTTTGAAAACCCAACAGTTCTAGTTGGTGTGATTTACAGGCTTATCGGGTGTGCCATGAATCTCGCAGGGCCTCCCAAGGATTTTATCCAAGCTGGATGGCCCGTCTTTGTTGCCTTTGAAAGGTTTCTTCCGCTGACCGGACTTAGGACCGCTGTATCCGGCATTGACTGCCGTATCGTCTGCGTCGTTGTTGTTATTCCAACGTTTGTTTTTGTTGCGACGAGGTTTACCATTGTCGTCCCTTACCTCAGAAGTGTCGGGGTTGCCTGAGTTGTTGCTTCTATGAGCCAACCAGCTATCCTCGCCCGCATAGAAGCGGGTCATAAGTGCAGTTAAGGCTGCCATGGTTTTCAGTTTTTCCTACCTAAGGTGTCGGGCGAGCCATTTGTCGTGGACGCTATGTTTAAAGGCCGCTAAGGCTTCGGCGTCCGGATAATCCACGATCTGGTTCTTTTTAGTTAAGAACCGATTCTGTCGTGGAATTGACACGGCAGATGTCCTTAGTGTGAGGACTTAGTCGTGAGGCCAACGCATCTATGTGGTAGCTTGAGAGGGGTTAGGCGGAATCAAGAGACGCAACATAAGACAAGGATTTAGACAGCTTCGGGCCCCGGGAAACATCATCCGGTAATAACCCTACATGCTGTTTGTGGCTAGGTCTCATTATGATCATGAGGGAGTCGCCGGTAAGCTGGCTCTTTGTGTCTAGCCCTAGAGATTGTTTCTTCTTGCTTGTCCCTCTTGGGGTGCCCTGCCCCTCCTTATATAAGTTGAAGGGGCGGGTTACATGTGGAGTCCTATTAGGATTAGGACTAGTCTATTACAAGTAGAGTCCTAGTGTTGCTTCCTTTGTAAGTGAACACTTCTTACGCTTTCTTCTTAAGCCAGCCCACCATAACATGAGCCGGCCTTTTGGGCCTTGGGCCTAGTCTTCTATCTGACCCGCCGTCGGGGCCATTAGTGAGTCGCCAGGCTTATGAGTCGTCAGACCAGTGAGCCGCCAAACTCGTAAGTCGCCAATCCTCCGGCGGGTTACCAATGAAACGCCAGGTCCGGTCGGGTCATATTTCCGGCCGGGTCATACCGCGGGGTATATCCCCGACATTAGCCCCCAGTTTAATTTAGATTTATCCATGTTAAACTGATCCTATAAAATAAACACAAGAACAAACTTGATAGATTGTGCTCCGGTTTAAATATTTTCCTGAACCGGCACCTGATCATGCTTAAGTCCTTGTCATTTCCTCCTGGATGCATACTTAAGATCTTATAGCAAATCTCCTTTAACAGATATGTCCAAACCTTGCCCATGCAAAAAATCCAGGCACTTCTTCTAAAAAATCTGGGTCAATAGGTTCATAACCAATTTGCTGACATTAGCTCTTGTAGAGAAATATTATAAGAAATAATCCATTTGAGTCGGCCTTCAATGCTCTGACTTGACAAAAATATTGGTCTTGAAATATTCAATTGATATTTAGCCATCTTAAAGACATAGATCTTGCCGATTTATGATTGCCAAAATTGCCGGGTTATAAATAATTGATGACGGGTCATGATTGTTGCAGATACTAGGTTAATCTGGTCTACTCCAAACTGAGAATTTGAAGATTTTTTCTCCCTTATATGCATATCACCTGTAGCCCCCAAGTGCCGGGTTGCCATGCTTGCAGCAACCTAGGACTTGTAATTGCTTTATGCTCATGAAAACTTCAACCAGTGTAGCCCTCAAGGGTCGGGTCATTATGCAATAATGAGTAGGGACTTTGTAGATATAACCATATAAACTCAAACATCAACGTGTAGCCCCCAAGGGCCGGCTCAGTAAGATAATACTGAGTTGGCACTTTGTATATAATTTATTGATAATAACATCATATAATATAATCTCCACCATGGGGCTTGAACGCACATCCACAAGGTTAAGAGCTTTGTACTCTACCAACTGAGTAGTGGACCGTTCAATATAATGGATTAATGCTTGTGTACCTTGAATTTTTGACAGGAGCAATTGGTAGCCCCCAAGGGCCGGCTCATTACAATGTGAGGAGTTGGGTCTTCAATAAGTTGAGCAAAAAATGACTTTGCATTATCCCCCAAGTGCCATGGTGCATGCTACATGGGACTTGCATATTTGATATGATCTCAATGTGAATAATGTAGCCCCCAAGTGCCGGGTCGTAAGCCTGCAGTGACTCGGGACTATTCCCTCCATTGTAAAATAAATCATGCCCATTGATAAAATAATAGCCATTGCGCTAAAGCGACTTTGAAGATCTCCATCATAATATTGGTTATTGATAACCAGAAAAAATCCAGCCATCTTGGCTATTAAAGATTTGAATAATATAATCCGGTATGAAAACCTCAACCATTCAATATCATCATGAAAATCCAGCCAAGTTGGGCTATTAGAAATTTGAATACCTTATCGGTTGACAAGCAAATCCATGGTTTAAATACTCAGCGGCTCTTGGCCGATGGCGAATTAATGCACATTCATTGTAAGCCGGAATTTCTATAACCCGGAGACTTATAGCCTTTGAGAAAATCCAGAATGGATAATCATTTTGAAGCATCAATTTTGATGATGAGCTTAAACTTAATCATTTATATAAGTCATATTTCTACAAATCCTGCACAGAGTTTAAACAACATATGCCCTGGCGACTTAATGTCAAAGCCAGGGCGGGTAACAACCCATAATATAGTCTTTATGCAATTATGGAAAGACTATAATTAAGGCCATTCAAGCCTAAACATACTGGTGACTTAACGTCAAAAGCCAGGGCGGGTTATCGAACCTCGAAAATTTATATAATCAGGAAAACATACGTGTAGAATTGGCTCATACTGCCGGCTTACATCGCCGTATCCAATAAAAGCAATAATTCAATGATTGATAAGCGCATGATTCCAATGACGCAATCCAAAATATACTGGCAACTTAAAGTCCATAGCCAGGGCCGGTTTAAACATAATCATGTATAAACAATATCATACATGTGATATTGAATCGTACTGCCGGCTTATGATACTTGTACAGTAAGGGTGATAACTCAATCCTTAGAATCCAACACTTCCAAATGTATGATGATTGTCATATGTTGACGACTTATCGTCCAAAACCAAGCTGGGTTAAATTTAAACCACACTTATATTTAGATCTGAACAAAAAAGTCACAAGAACAAAAACAAAGATTGCTTTCAAAAAACTTAAGCCAAATAGAAAGAAAAAATTGAGGCTTGTGATTCGAATAAGATCACTAAACCGCTCCAAAGGGGTTAAGCTAGGATTCGAATACGCTCATGTAGCCCCCAGTGGCTTTGGCATTGCGCCGATCAAGAGGGTACCGACAGCTATGTTCTCTTTGGTTTGAATATGATCTATGTTTGAACAGGAAGCTCCCAAATAACCTTGAGAGTTTTTTAACGACTCTGATTCGAATATGATCAAAGTCGGACCCAAAAGGGGTTAATCTATGATTCGAATATGATCAAGAAGCCCCCTAGTGAGTTTGGCATTGTGCCGATCAAGAGGGTACCGACAGCTATGTTCTCTTTGGTTCGAATACGACCTATGTTTGAACAGGAAGCCCCCTAGTGATCATGAGATTTTCGAACGACTCTTATTCGAATACGATCAAAGTCGGACCAAAAGGGGTTAAGCTAGATTCGAATACGATCAGTCTCCAATGGTCATTGAAGCAGGGTACCTATGTTTGAGTTGTGCTTTGCAACACACTCTCTTTGGTCCCTTTAATTTTTCTAAGAACTCGAACTTGTGAGTAATGAATTCTTCTTGAACCGGGCATTGAGCCGGATATTGAAAACTTCAGAGCTTTGTGGGAGACAGATTTTCCTTGAGCTAGATTTTAAACGGGATATTTTCTGATGGGCTTTAAACTGGCAACATTTACTGAGCCATGTCATCATAGCCCCCGAGTCTTAAGACGACTCAATGAGTTGACTTGAGATTCTCCATAGTTGACCATGATATAGACCGGTTTGAGTCCTGTATGGGAGAACTTGCAAGCCAAAGTAATTACACTTTTTAAAGAAAATAATATAAAATATAAAATATACTGGATGGATTTCACCTGATATTTTAGGCCAGCATTTATCCACCATGGAATTGATGATCACCACAGTGAAGCTGAAATCAATCACGGGTGAGCCGGCCGCGGCATTGTGAGCCAGCGCGGACGAGCGAGTCATTCGCAGGCGGGGTAAGCCACGCAGAGCAGTGAATCAACCACGTCATGTTGATGTAAATCAGGCCGCAGAAGCGGCGGTTTGCACATATATTTGTCGAGTATCATGACACGGTCAGATGCTGGCGCATAATAATAATAGCGCGAGCTATACATCCATGACACGGCCCTCGCTTTTGCGATGAACAATTGTCCTGATTCATCCAGACGACTGATGAGTCGTATATAACATCCTGGGACCTCCTACAGCAATTTCAATGGCGATTTAGCCACTCTCCGACAGAAACAAGGTGGCTTGCAGCAGACAAAACGGCGAAGATGCAGGCGTTTTAATGAGGTAGAGCATGGCCAACGGCTCTGAACAAGGCCGAGACGACGACTTGTAGGCGCTGTGCTGGCGGAGGCAAAGGCGGCTGTAGGAGCAACTTGGCACAGGGCTGCAGCTAAAACGGAGACCGCAGCGGCTCGTGATAATTGCCATACGTACCCTGGTCAATGTTAACCCCTTTCTTTTAGGTTGTCATGTTGACCGTAGTACTGCTTCTAGTGGCTTCATCTTTGAACAGAGCAGAAATACTAGTATTGTGTAATACCTCCGTAAGCTTCTTCATCTTCAACCTGGGAATATGTGCCCAAGTCACTTTACGTAAGTGGTAATAACCTTTGATCCTTCTACGTGGGACTTTTGTCTATCCCTGTAGCCTCTACATGATGAACAGGAGTACTAATTGGAAGTATTTGATGACTAGGTTGAATTTGGCTCTGAGTAGAAAGTTTTGGATCAAGCTAGGTCACCCCTGCTGTGCTCTCGTCTCTGAAAGGTGAGCGACAGCTCAGCAGCAGACGGCAGCGACTCTGCAGCAGGTAGATGCGACGGAAAAAAGCCTGGCGACGGGTCCCGGCCGGCGAAACTGAGGCGGAGACCAGCCTTGAGGCTGATGTGATAGCCCCCAAGTTGTAACCAGTTGAACAGACCGGGCCGTGGCGCGACAACAGAATCGGTCGGGCGTCTCGAGGCCGCAGTGGTGGCAGTTCGTCACAGCAGCTCAGACAACGGCAACTGCGGCAGGCCACGGTTGCGGACGCAACGGCAGGCCTTGGCGGCGGCTCAAGACGGAGGTGGCGCGACAACAGCTCGGACACGTCCAAGGAGGAACCAGATCGAAGCGACGGCGGTCGGGGCGGCTTGGACGTGTAGAGACCAGCAGCGGCAACCAGCGAAGGCAAGGCAAGCCGGGTCGCGTGCGGCGGCTCAGAGTGAGGCCGAGCAGTGGTGGCTCGAAGCGACGCGAGGTGAGCCATGGCGCAGAGGCCGACCACATCGGTCGGCGGTGGCTGTGTGGCCGGGCGGCTCACGGCGCGGTGTAGCACAGCAAAGGCAGCTGCAGCTCAGTGGGGCCGAGGCAGGGGCGGCTCACGAAGGCAGCTCGAGGCGACCGGCGGCTCATGGCACGGCCGGAGGAGGGGAGCGTCGAAGCGGCCGATGGTCTGAGGCACAGCTGGAGGAGGAGGACATCGCCGTTGCAGCCATTGTGACGGCTCAGATGCGCCGGGCTAGTCGAGACGGAGCGGCTCGGATCCGGGTTGATGGAGGAGTTCGAGCATGTGGCTTTCCCTTCCTTTTTTTAATAATTTTTCTGATCCATCTCGTACTAGCAATCCGCTTGCTGATTGATTTGCACAAGAATTAGCTCCGCTAGATGATGCTTTACGGCAAGAGGTAGCAGTTATTATGCGTCTGATTTCCTCGGGACTCGGACAACGACGTGGGAACAGGAAGACACAGCAGCAATCGGACATGTCCGCTACACGGATTGAATCTGCAGCAGAAATTCCTGACAGTCTCGGTAGTACGCAGGATACCGAGACTGTCATGTGTAGCATAAATTAACCATGGCATTGCCTTCTCTCCTCCACGTCATGTGTAGCATAAATTGGCTTCTCTTCTTGTGCAAAAAAGGAGAATTTCTTTGGGAGTCCGTGGTGCACCCTCCAAGATTGCCTTGGGAAACGAGATTTGATTCCTGTGGGGTTTTCGTGTGGTTCTTCTCTGGACTTGATCGATGACCTGGTCCTTGACGTCTTGCGTTTGGAGCAGATTTTTTTCTCTTCGAACATCCGCCGACTAAATCGATCGTGCCTCTCGGAACTTGATCCGTATGACTGCTGTTTAATGAAAGTAGATCCTGGTGGCCGCGCGTACAGAAGAAAACTTAATCTCCTCAATCTCAATTCTCGTAGATCAAAAAATATTTTTCTTCTCTCCCATGATTTGTTGCAGTTGACTGCTGAATTTGCTGGATCTGCTTAAGGTTGTACCACGCCGGGTTACCCTGCGCGATTGCTTTGTGCCGGCTCTTCTTCATCTAACCAACCGCAATCTTCTCAAACCCTAAGAAAAAATCCCTTCAAGAACTCAACATCACCGTGCACAGGCCCCACAGTGGGCGCCAACTGTCGTGGAATTGACACGGCAGATGTCTTTAATGTGAGGACTTAGTCGTGAGGCCAACGCATCTATGTGGTAGCTTGAGAGGGGTTAGGTGGAATCGAGAGACGCAACATAAGACAAGGATTTAGACAGCTTCGGGCCTCGGAAAACATCATCCGGTAATAACCCTACATGTTGTTTGTGGCTAGGTCTCATTATGAACATGAGGAAGTCGCCGGTAAGCCGGCTCTTTTTGTCTAGCCATAGAGATTGTTTCTTCTTGCTTGTCCCTCTTGGGGTGCCCTGCCCCTCCTTATATAAGTTGAAGGGGCGGGTTACATGTGGAGTCCTAGTCTATTACAAGTGGAGTCCTAGTTTTGCTTTCTTTGTAAGCGAACACTCCTTACGCTTTCCTCTTAAGACGGCCCACCATAACATGAGCCAGCCTTCTGGGCCTTGGGCCTAGTCTTCTATCTGAAACGCCATCGGGGACATTAGTGAGTCGCCAGGCTTGTGAGTTGTCAGACCAGTGAGCCGCTAGACTCGTAAGTCGCCAATCCTCCGGCGGGTTACCAATGAAACGCCAGGTCCGGCCGGGTCATATTTCCGGCCGGGTCATACCGCGGGGTATATCCCCGACAGATTCCAAAGTTTGCGAGTTGATTCGCCTGGCTGCTGGATTATGTGACTCAAGTCGTCAGCATCTGGTGACCGGACATAAGTGTCATGAAAGTTGGCCCGAAAAGCATCTTCCAAATCTTCCCAGGTTACAATGGAGTTTTTTGGGAGGATGTTTAGCCAGTGCCGTGCTGGTCCTTTCAGCTTTAGAGGAAGATATTTAATGGCATGGAGATCATCTCCTCGAGCCATGTGAATGTGGAGAAGAAAATCCTCAACCCAGGCAGCTGGATTCGTCATTCCATCGTACTGTTCGATGTTTACGGGTTTAAACCCTTCCGGAAATTGGTGTTTCATGACATCATCGGTGAAGCATAAAGGGTGTGCGGCCCCTCTATATCGTGCAATATCGTGGCAGAGATTGGCTGACATCTGAGTTCGGTTCTGATCCGAGTGTAGTAATGGTCGTCACGCCGGGCTTCATAGCCGTTGTCTCGTGCCGGGGCACGGCCCCTTAATCCATAGATTGATCTAGTCTGACCAACTTTATTGGCTAGGTCACGTTGCAAGTCGTATGTGTATCTCGCGGCTGTTGTCTCCCTACCTCTTCGGCAAGGGGGTGCTGGTTGGTGTTCGGCATGATATGCCGTTTTGTCCCACCCACGTGGTGGTCGGTCTGCCTGATTGTGTTTCGACGATATTGGCTCAAGGGCTTCGTCGTCGAATTGTGGTAGCAGCTTGCGCTTAGGGTAACTTTTGATAGGTCGCTCGTGGTCGTATTCCTCAGCGTCTAGGACCTTAGTCCACCTTTCATTAAGCGTATCATGTTCGACTTTGAGCTGCTAGTGTTTCTTTTTCCGGCTCTGAGCTATGGCGATGAGTTGTCGCTTAAAGCATTCTTGATAGAGGGCTTCCTCTGGGACGATAAAATCTTTGTCACCAAGGCTAACCTCCTCTTCGGTTTCAGGCATATAATTGATGTCTTCTGAATCTTCATGATCAGCGTGCCCAGGATTATATTCACCCTCTTCCCTTTCATCCTGTTCGGATGTGGGCTCGACTGGGTATTCGAGATCTTCGGCATCATCCGGAGTCTCATTATCTCCGGTGCAGGTATCACTGTCCTTCGTCCGACGCGATCGTGAGCAGCACCGCTGATGTCGCTGCATTGATGGTTTATCGACGGGTTTGTCCTCATCGGGGCTCGGGTCATCCTCGTCGTTCTTTTTATCCGGAGTGTCCACCATGTACACATCATAGGTTGAGGTGGCCGTCCAACGCCCCGTGATGGGTGGAACTTGGCTTGATTCGACGTCGGCATCGTCGTCCATGCCGTCGATGTCTTCGGACGCATAGTCCAGCATGTCAGTTAGACCCTCGACAGTGGCTACTAAGTGGGCAAAGCCTCCGTGATGGCGAGAGACTGCATTAAACTCAATGCTTCATCTAGGAGCGAAAGTTGGATCGAAAAATGTGGATCTGCAGGGCTAAGTTCGGCATGGGATACCTGATCGGATCCAATGAGCGCAGACCTTGACAGTTCGAGATGGTTACCCAGAGCTAAGTCTAGGATTGCATCTAGGACTTCGGTCGGAAGCTCCACAAGTGGGAGAGGTCCGGCGGGGCTCACACTCCCGTCTTCGGACGATAAGGCCCGCCCCGGATCTAAGGCCGGGGTAGGTATGGGTGTTGACCCCTGAGCAGGATCTAACAGGGGATCCGAAGAGTCTTCTTGGTGGGGGCATAAAGCAGCAGTCGAGGTTGTGAACCCGTCGAAGATCAGATCTCCTCGGATATCAGCGACATAGTTCAGGTTTCCAAACCTGATCTGGTGGCCAGGGGCATAAATGTCGACCCGCTCGAGGCGGCCGATCGAGTTGGCACAAAGCACAAAGCCACTGAACACAAAGGCTTGTCCGGGGAGAAAGGTCTCCCTAGATGACAACATCATTGCTGATGAAGACATGAGCCATCGATCCTGCTGTCGACAATACAGCGGAGCTCTCAATGAAAGCACCAATGTTGGTGTCGAAACCGGCTGATCTCGGGTAGGGGGGCCCAAGTTGTATGTCTGAAGACCGATGGCAACTATGAACAAAGGACACAGTGTTTACCCAGGTTTGGGCCCTCTAAATGGAGGTAAAACCCTACTCCTGCTTGATTATATTCGAAAGGTATAGGGGTTACAAGAGTTGATCTACCACAAGATCGAGTTGGCTAACCCTAGATTAGCTAGCCTAGCAATGTTGTGATCCTGCCTCTGATCTACCCTCTAGTTTATATAGACACCGGAGGAGCTTAGGGTTGTACAAAGTCGGTTTTGCATAAAGGAATAACATACCCGGACACATATACTTGCCATCCACGCACACGGGAGTCCCTACCGGACACGAGGGATGATCTTCTATCTTGTATCTCGACGGCCCATCAGTCCGGCCCATATCCAATAGACCGGACGCCCGAGGACCCCCTAGTCCAGGACTCCCATACCTGTGGGTAATCCATTTGGCGCCGCCCCTATAAAGCCAATATTCTTCCTTGGCTCGAATAATGGAGAGCACCTTATTCTTAGTATTGTATCGGTGTCCCATTCGGACTCCGAAAATCCCCTAGAGTTAGCTTGCACATCTAAGGCCGCCAGCTCTGCAACCAATTGAATGCGGAGAGCCTTATCAACACTTCCTGCATTTGCTCCCTAGCCACGTAGAGAGGATCTGAGATAGGCTGCAACCATAATCCACGTCTCCATGGGCTCACGTGAGCCACAAGCTGCAGCAAGGGTTCATTCTCATCTGTCTCGGATAAGTTATTCGAAGCCCTCAACTTCGAACCACACATTCTCAAAATAAAATTGGGGATTGTGGTTGATGCATTCCTCCCCCGAGGAGAGCATCAGAGGCACATGATCATATCCCAAGCGTGTTTCAGAGATCAAGGTGCACAAGGCAAAAATAAATTCCCAGTCGGCCGAGACAAAAACCCTGTCTAAAATGCTACAAACCGGTGCTAATTATTTGCTAGTGCAGGTGTATCTTGCCCCAAACCTGGCTATCTCCCTAAGAGCTATTTCCGCAATGGAGGTATTTGACCATGCTGACGCGGGACCAATCTATATTAGCGTTGTTCTTGTCCATCCCCAAACAGATAAAATTAAAATCGCCCCCACCACTAGAGGTAATGAGAGAGTAGTAGCTCATGCTACCTTGGCCTCAAGTTCTCCCAAGTGTGGTTGTGGCATTGCATGGAATTAGGATTTACTAGTGTGTTAGATGCCCATTAGCACCTATAAAGCATCCTATGATGCAAGTCTTAGTAAATTGAAAGTGCAACTATGCCTAGATGGTTTTGGTAATTCCTAACAACATATAGCTCATTGAGCTAACACTATTTCAAGATAAATATTTCAGGAAAAGCTCAATGAATGGCATGGCATGGATGAGAAAAGTGGAACCCTCAAAATGCTAAGGATAAAAGGATTGGATCAAGCTCAAAGCTCAAGACTCTACATCTTATATTTTAGTGATCCAAGATCACATTGAGTCTATCGGAAAAGCCAATACTATCAAGGAGGGATGAGGTGTTGCTTAATGAGGTTCTTGCTTCAAAGTGCTTAGTGATATGCTCCAAAACCCTCAACTACTTTCTCACATCCACATATGACCTAAAACCAAAGTCAAACTCGGCCCCACCAATTCTTTCTATCTGACGCCACAGAGTTCAGATGTCATAGCCACTCCCACAAACCCTAGGCAAATCGGTCTCACCAATAGGGATCTCGTTCTCACCGAGATGGGATTGTAATCTCTCTGTTTCCCTTCGTAACGTTTCGGTACCACCGATATGAGCGATCGGTCCCACCAAGATTGCAATGTAAACTCTCTATTTCCCTTTCGTAACATTTCGGTCCCACCGAAATGAGCGAACCGGTCCCACCGAGTTTACCTGACCAACTCTCTGGTTAGCTCATTACCAAAATCGGTCACACCGAGTTTGTGTAATCGGTCTCACCGAGATTACGTTATGCACTAACCCTAACCATATCGGTCCTAGCGAGTTGCATGTCGGTCCCACCGAAAATCCTAACGATCACTAGATTTGCTGAATCGGTCCGACCGAGTTTCTCAATTCGGTCCAACCGAGATTGGCAAGTTATGTGTAACGGTTAGATTTTGTGTGGAGGCTATATATACCCCTCCACCTCCTCTTCATTCGTGGAGAGAGCCATCAGAACGAACCTACACTTCCAACTTACATTTTCTGAGAGAGAACCACCTAATCATGTGTTGAGACCAAGATATTCCATTCCTACCATATGAATCTTGATCTCTAGCCTTCCCCAAGTTGCTTTCCACTCAAATCTTCTTTCCACCAAATCCAAATCCTGTGAGAGAGAGTTGACTGTTGGGGAGACTATCATTTGAAGCACAAGAGCAAGGATATCATCATCAACACACCATTTGTTACTTCTTGGAGAGTGGTGTCTCCTAGATTGGCTAGGTGTCACTTGGGAGCCTCCGACAAGATTGTGGAGTTGAACCAAGGAGTTTGTAAGGGCAAGGAGATCTCCTACTTTGTGAAGATCTACCGCTAGTGAGGCAAGCCATTCATGGGCTACAGCCATGGTGGGATAGACAAGGTTGCTTCTTCGTGGACCCTTTTTGGGTGGAGCCCTCCGTGGACTCACGCAGCCGTTACCCTTTGTGGGTTGAAGTCTCCATCAACGTGGATGTATGATAGCACCACCTATCAGAACCACGACAAAAACATCCATGTCTCCAATTGTGTTTGAATTCTCCAAACCCTTCCCTTTACATTCTTGCAAGTTGCATGCTTTACTTTCCGCTGCTCATATACTCTTTGCATGCTTGCTTGAATTGTGTTACGATTGTTTGACAAGTGCTAAGTTAGCTAAAATCTGCCAAGAACTAAAATTGGGAAAAGGAGAGATTTTTATTTGGTCAAGTAGTCTAATCACCCCCCTCTGGACATACTTCCGATCCTACAAGTGGTATCAGAGCCTTGGTCTCCATTTGCTTTGATTTCCATAGCTTTTGGTGGTCATAGCCTTGGTTTCACAACCTAGGAGAGTATGGCATCTAGCAAGGGAAACTATCACCGTAGAGGTCCTTACTTTGATGGTACGAATTTTGCTAGTTGGAAGCACAAGATGAAAATGCATATTCTCGGACATAACCCCGCCGTTTGGGCTATTGTGTGTATTGGCTTGCAAGGTGAATTCTTTGATGGGAGAGAACCGAACTGTGAAGCTAGCGCGGAAGAGTTGAAGATGCTGCAATACAACGCTCAAGCTTGTGATATCCTCTTCAACGGATTGTGCCCCGAAGAATTCAACAAAATCAGTCGTCTTGAGAATGCAAAGGAAATTTGGGATACTTTGATTGATATGCACGAAGGTACTGACTCCGTCAAGGAACCCAAGTTGGATGTGCTTCAAAGTCAACTTGACAAGTTCAAAATGAAGGATGGTGAAGGCGTCGCTGAAATGTACTCTAGGCTTGGTCTCATTACAAATGAGATTGCCGGCTTAGGAAGTGAAGAGATGACCGACAAATTCATCATCAAGAAGATCCTAAGAGCATTGGATGGAAAATATGATACCGTGTGCACATTGATCCAAATGATGCCCAATTACAAGAATCTCAAGCCAACGGAAGTCATTGGAAGAATTGTTGCTCATGAGATGTCACTCAAGGATAAGGAGGAGCTCCACAACAAGTCAAGTGGTGCTTACAAAGCCTTATGTGAAGCCCCCACATCATCAAGTGAGAAATAGACCTTCAATGAAGAATTGAGCCTAATGGTGAAGAACTTCAACAAGTTCTACAAGAGTAGAAGCAAGGAAAGAAGTTCCAAGTCAAGGTCCTACAATGACAAAAGATCTTTGAGTCGAGAGCGTAATTGCTACAATTGTGGAAGACCCGAACACTACTCCAATGAGTGTACGGCTCCCTACAAAAGAAGAGAAGAATCACCACCAAGAGAGAGGAGTAGAGATGATCGTTATGAACGAAGAACATCCCGGAGAAGCAAGGATTCAGAAAAGAAGGACAAGTCATCAAGGAGCTACCCAAAATGAAGACATCAAGCTCATGTTGGTGAATGGGTATCTGGTTCCGACTCCGACAATCACTCCGAGAGAAGCTATCACTCCGACTCCAAATATACTCAAGATGAAGGTGTTGCCGGTCTAGCACTTGTGTCAACCAACTCCTACGACATATTTGATTCAACAAATGAGGGACTTGGAAGATGCTTCATGGCTAAAGGCCCAAAGGTAACACACCCCGAGTATGTTGATTTCAATAGTGATGAAGATGACTTGCTAGGTGATGATGATTTACTTATTGACAACTCTAGTGATGAATACTATGATGAAACGTCAATTAATCATGCTAATCAAGATAAAACGAATGACGATGATAAGGAGAAGATTGAGCTCCTAACTAAAGAACTAAACACTCTTAAGTTAGCTCATGAAACTATCTTAGGGGATCATTGAGAACTTTTAAGGACTCATGAGAAGTTACGCTTTGAAAAGCTCAACCTTGAGCAAGAGCATGAGTTCTTAAAGGCAATCAATGATGATCTTCGCAAGAAAAGTTCTTCTTACATTGCCAAGCGTTTACTCTTATCTACTTACATGCCTCAAGTCAAGTCTAGTAACAAGAACAAGAAGAATTCTTCCTCTAGTAGTAACAATAATCATGTTAAATCTAATGATGTTGCTTATAGTAGTTCTCTTGATTCCACTAATGATTCTCTTAGCCAAGTTACACTTGAGCAAGAAATAGCTTATTGAAGGGAATTATAGAGAAAGTTGTTTACAAGAGCCTTTCTGGGAGTAAGCAATTCGAGGAAATTGTACGCAAGCAAGGAAGGCACCGGAAGAACCAAGGTGTTGGTTTTGAACGAAAGTTCAATGCCAATGGAGTTGAGTGGGAAGAAGATCAATACCCCAAGACGAAGTTTGTTCCTCAACAAGATAAGAAGATCAAAGGATGAGCTTCAAGAGGAGATTGATGCATTTGAAGAAGCTCCCAAGGCCTTGGTCAAGTGGATTCCCAAGACTACGTCAAGTTCTACTTCATCAAGTACGACTACGACCCCAAGTATTCCCATCAAGATGGTGTGGATCCCGAAGAAGAAGAACTAGAGAGTTCTTGAGGGCGACTCCGCCAACACTCTTCACTCATATAATTTTGGCAAGGACAAGTGCAATCAACTTCCACATCTTGCACTAGTTCATGGAGTCACAAACCCTCTTGTTGGTAAGACAAGGGACAAGGTAACCTAATGCTTTCATAGACATCATTTTGTGTGTATGCATCACTCTATGCCTATGGATATCCTTGTTTGTTCCTTGTGGGACTAACCCGTGTAGGTATTGAAAGTGCAACTCACTCCAAAGGATTGCTCCAAATGATCTACATCAACATTGAGCATCCACATCTTCAACAGCTACATGAAGTCATCATCGACAAAACCCAAGGTTAGTTCATCCCTCTAAGGGGGGATCTCACATCTAGGGGGAGCTTTACTCTAGGAATTGAGTTAAAGCAACTCTAAAGGTGTGAACACATCAATGCATTATGTAAAAGTGGCAACCCCACTTGAGCTTAAACGATGAGTATGACCTATGATCAAATGTTCTCATTTGACTCCTAAGTCAATATACTCATATATAGATGACCTAGTCATCGCCAATTGCTTGATAGATGCTAGAATGGTTGTGCATGCTTTGCCACATATTTCATTTGTCATTTTATTGTGTGAGCATGTTGGTTGCATATTTCACTCATTCGAGGACATCCACTTGTAGTTTGCTTGTTTGGTTTCTTTTCTTTTGCCAAGTGGATGGACAAGAATGCCTAAGAACCTTCTCTAGCTATCTATTCTTTTCTTGTCTCAAACTCTATTCATGCTACATCACAAAGTTTGATCAAGTCAGATTCGAACCACTCTGTGTGAGGAGCACTCGGAGTCCCCGATTCGTCATAGACTTAAATTTCCAAAACTTCTTTGTGCGTTTCGGTCTGACCGATTCTTCCATTTCGGTCATACCGAGATCACTAAGTCGATCTAGGTTTTCAATCTCGGTGCAACCAATTTGAACATTTCGGTCACACTGAGTTGCAGTAACTGCTTGCAGTAATGCATCTCGGTGCCACCGAGTTGTTCCACTCGGTCACACCGACATGGTCGGGCTATATATATCCACAGGATTTTTTTTGGAAATTTCTCCGAACTCTTTCGCCCGCGCTCAGCCCGCTCTGCCTCCTGGGTCTCCGGATCGTCCTCCTCTTCGCCATCTGCCTCCCGCCGCTCGTCTCCACCGCCGTCAACGAGAATCATCTCCGCCGTTGCTGCCGTAGCAAGTCCATCGCCGAACTAGGGTATGGACTTGATCCTTGTGCTAATCTCACTCCGATTCTTAGCACATTGTTTTTGCCATGTATCTTGCCACGATTGAGATCATCTTATCCAGTAAAAACGCTCCGTAGATTAGGTTTGGATTGAAAATTTAGGGTTAGGTTTCCGCCAAAACCATCTCGGACCGACCGAGTTATAGAAATCAGATCCATCGATTTGGCCAAGGCCATTGCACATGTGATTCTCGGTCCAACCGAGAATTGCAAATCGGTGTGACCGAGTTCAGGACTTTGTGAAACCCTAGCAGTCT
Organism: Triticum aestivum; assembly: GCF_018294505.1. Taxonomy (NCBI): domain Eukaryota; kingdom Viridiplantae; phylum Streptophyta; class Magnoliopsida; order Poales; family Poaceae; genus Triticum; species Triticum aestivum. The sequence goes on from NC_057801.1 coordinate 543,724,054, forward strand.
CAGTGCCACCGAACTGTGACTCGGTCTGACCGAGTTCACTAGTTTAGGTTCCTAAAGCTGCTTCGGTATCACCGAGTTTACAAATCGGTAGATCCGAAATGCTTTCTGTGGAAAACTAAAACTACGTTTTTAACTCATCCTCTTACAAAAACCTCAGTATTTTGTGATGCTCATCCCCTCTATCTCATCTATATCTATTCACGGGGTCTGCTGTCAGTGATTGCACGATGTCTGATCAGAGTGACAGCCAGAACAAAGAAGAGGAGCAGGTTCACTTGAGTGAGGGCACTAGTCCCTCCAGTTCCTCAGATGAGGGCAGCAGGAGCACTCCCAGCAACTTGCCTAAAGCTACCACCAGGGCCAGAAAGAAGAGAACCTTAGATTCTGAGGATGAAGATTATGTGGCAGAAGAGGATTAAGCCACATCCAGAAAGGTGCTCAAGAAGGAATATGGCACAGCTGCTGCCACCAAGCCTAGTTCGAACAGAAAAGTCCCAGCCAAGAGGACTCCTATGTTGAAGGTTAGAGGAATACTAGGAACATTCCAGCTGCTGAGAAGAACAAGGCCCCTGTGCCTGAAGCTGCTGTTGAAGAAGAAGATGATGAGGAACATGTCTTGAGAAAGTTGAAGCCCAAAATTCCAGATCACAATGATGCTCATCCTGTAGCTGAGGATATGAAGCTGAGAAAGGATGCAGGACTCAGACAGTGGAGGTTGACTGATCCATATGCAGTCAGGAGGATAACTATTGTGGACTACAGGTTTCATACAAAGGAATAGCAGGATTACTATGAGACAGTGCTGCTTGACAAGAAGCCAATTGTCTGTCATATGAGATGGGTGGACTGAAAATATATCAAGGAAAATGAAGAGCACTATCCTGGTGTGTATGACAGTTTCCATGCTTGTGGAGTGGATGAATTTGTTGGGCAGAAGCTCACAAAGTGGAATGATGAGCTCATAATGTAGTTCTATTCCACATGACACTTCTATCCAGATGGAAGGATAGTATGGATGTCTGAAGGTACTAGGTACCAATCAACTATTGAAGAATGGGCTAATCTGATCAATTCACCTAAGGAGAAAGAGGATGACTTGGATGTTTATGCCAAGAAGAAGAAGGATCACAACTCTATGGCACATATGTACAAGGAGATCCCAGATGCTGCTGTTGAAACACACAAGTTTGGATCAGTACACTACCTTCTGTCAGGATTGCCAACCATCAACTGGATCCTCATGCACACTCTTTTGCCTAAGTCAGGTGATCACAAGATGATCAGAGGCCATGCTATCAATCTGCTTCACATATTTGATGTGCCTCAAAAGTTCAAGGTCATGAGCCTCATAGTGGAAACTATCAAGAGGACAGTTGTTAACCAGAAGAGAAGTTGTGGGTATGCCCCACAGATCCAGGAGCTAATTAACTCCAAGATGGGCACTGGCACATACCTATTGGACAAGGAACACATGCCTATCTATCCAGATTTTGGGGACAACACAGTGGTTATGGATGAAGATGAACCATCTTCTGTGCAAGCACAAGCAAAGAAGGAGAAGGCAAGGACTGAAAAGGCTGCCAAGATGCCAACCATTGATGAGGCATCTGAGTATTTCCTGAAGAGCAAGCAAGATCAGCTTGGCTACTTGATTGCCTCCACTCTAAGGATTGAGAAGGGATTGGCCACCCTAACTCAAAACCAGGAGAGCCTGGAGAGGATCATGGAGCAGAAGTTCTATAATTTGGATGTGAAGGTCACTGAGATCCAGTCAATTGTTGAGCAACTTCAAGATGACATGTAGGAGAGGAAGGGTAAGACAACTACTGATGCGTTTGCTAGAGTGCCCAGAGCTCAGAGATCTGCTGCAGTGTCAGTGACAGACACAAGAGCAACTTCATCTGCACCAGCTACAGCTTCAGTGCCACCAACTCCAGCACCTACTCCACCAGCTCCAACTTCATCAACTGATGCTTTCGTCCTTGGCGTTATCTCTACACCACCAGCTGAAGACCAAGCCTGAGAGTCGATTTAGTACTATGCATTTTCTATGAACTTTTTGGTAACTTGTTGCCAAAGGGGGGATGTATAGATCATAGGCTTCGAGAGAGAGTGTTTGCTTTTGTTTTCTCTTGTTTTGGTGGTTGAACTTTGTTTGCTTGTTTGATATACTTTATGCCTGTGTGATACTTGGATGATCATGTGTTTGATCATTTGCTACATTAATGCTTGTTGGTTGACATTATCCTTTTATCTCTATATGATCATTCAGTTTGCTTGGTGATGAGTGCATGTATTTTAATTATTATCATTTTGAGCGCTCCACCAAGATGTATGTGACATGGGAGAGTAACTCATGATCCTAACTTATTGTGCATTTGCAGTCCAAAGCAAATCTTAAAATATGCACAAATTTAGGGGGAGCTCTCACATTTCACATACTTCTCAAAGCGACAATGTTTTTCCAATCTTATTATCATTTGTCGAAGCTTTGATCTATATGTTGTCATCAATTACCAAAAAGGGGGAGACTGAAAGTGCAACTATCCCTAGGTGGTTTTAGTAATTCCTAACAACATATAGCTCATTGAGCTAACACTATTTCAAGATAAATATTTCAGGAAAAGCTCAGTGAATGGCATGGCATGGATGAGAAAAGTGGACCCCTCAAAATGCTAAGGATAAAAGGATTGGCTCAAGCTCAAACCTCAAGACTCTACATTTTATATTTTAGTGATCCAAGATCACATTGAGTCTATAGGAAAAGCAAATACTATCAAGGAGGGATGAGGTGTTGCTTAATGAGGTTCTTGCTTCAAAGTGCTTAGTGATATGCTCCAAAACTCTCAACTACTTTCTTACATCCACATATGACCTAAACCGAAAGTCAAACTTGGCCCCACCGATTCTTTCTATCAGGCGCCACCGAGTTCAGATGTCATAGCCACTACCACAAACCCTAGGCAAATCGATCTCACTGATAGGGATCTCGGTCTCACCAAGATGGGATTGTAATCTCTCTGTTTCCCTTCGTAACGTTTTGGTACCACCCAGATGAGCGATCGGTCCCACTGAGATTGCAATGTAAACTCTCTGTATCCCTTTCATAACATTTCGGTCCCACCGAAATGAGCAAACCGGTCCCACCGAGTTTACCTGACCAACTCTCTGGTTAGCTTATTACCAAAATCCGTCCCACCGAGTTTGTGTAATCGGTCTCACCAAGATTACGTTATGCACTAACCCTAACCATATTGGCCCTACCGAGTTGCATGTTGGTCCCACCGAAAATCCTAACGGTCACTAGATTTGCTGAATCGGTCCGACCGAGTTTCTCAATTCGGTCCCACCGAGATTGGCAAGTTGTGTGTAACGGTTAGATTTTGTGTGGAGGCTATATATACCCCTCCACCTCCTCTTCATTCATGGAGAGAGCCATCAGAACGAACCTACACTTCCAACTTACATTTTCTGAGAGAGAACCACCTACTCATGTGTTGAGACCAAGATATTCCATTCCTACCATATGAATCTTGATCTCTAGCCTTACCCAAGTTGCTTTCCACTCAAATCTTATTTCCACCAAATCCAAATCCTGTGCGAGAGAGTTGAGTGTTGGGGAGACTATCATTTGAAGCACAAGAGCAAGGAGTTCATCATCAACACACCATTTGTCACTTCTTGGAGAGTGGTGTCTCCTAGATTGGCTAGGTGTTACTTGGGAGCCTCCGACAAGATTGTGGAGTTGAACCAAGGAGTTTGTAAGGGCAAGGAGATCGCGTACTTCATGAAGATCTACCGCTAGTGAGGCAAGTCCTTCGTGGGCGATGGCCATGGTGGGATAGACAAGGTTGCTTCTTCGTGGACCCTTTTTGGGTGGAGCCCTCCGTGGAGTCGCGCAGCCATTCATGAAGCTATGTACCTAGGGTAGGGTTATGGACCTGTCCAAGATACCCTCCCCAAGGACATCTCTAGAAGAAATCACCTTTCAATCGACCCAGAAATGTTCCACTCGACGGACTCAAAGACACTCGACCATGAAGCCATCCACTCGACAGCCAGGAGACCTAAAGTCACTCTGCACGCCAACGGTCGGTCATTAAGTAGCTTTTATGGTCATCATAGCACTTTATTTGTAGCGTTACCAGTAACGCCCGATCTTAATGTATCTTAAACCCTGCATAACTGAGGGTCGGAGGGGTCTGGCGGACTCTATATAAGCCACCCCCTCCTCAGTGTAAAGGGTTCGTACCCCTGTAACTCATACACATATAATACAGTCGACCGCCTCCGGGCTCCGAGACGTAGGGCTGTTACTTCCTCCGAGAAGGGCCTGAACTCGTAAACCCCTTGTGTATACAACTACTCCATAGCTAGGATCTTGCCTCTCCATACCTACCCCCCAACACTACTGTCAGACTTAGAACCACGACAGTTGGCGCCCACCGTGGGGCTTCTTCGGTGAAAGGATCCTCTTGAACTGATGGTGTGTGGATGTGTTCCAAAAACACATTACTGGGAATGGCTTCTCTCTTGGAACCTATTTTTGCCAAATCATTAGCTGCTTGATTTTTCAGTCGGGGTATATGATGAAGCTCTAACCCCTCGAATTTCTTCTCTAGCTTTCTCACTGCATTGCAGTAACCTGTCATGGCTAGGCTTCTGATGTCTCACTCCTTCATCACTTGGTTAACCACTAAATCAGAGTCGCCATAGACCATGAGGCGACGGACGCCGAGTGAAATGGCCATATGCAACCCATACAAAAGTGCTTCGTATTCTGCTTCGTTATTGGAGGAATCAAAGTGAATCTGGAGCACATATATGAGCTTATCTCCTCGGGGGGAAACCAACACTACCCCAGCACCGGATCCATTCAGCATCTTAGAACCATCAAAGAACATGGTCCAGTGCTCCGAGTGAACTTGAGTCGGTAGTTGTTGTTCAGTCCACTCGGTGATGAAATCTGCTATTGCTTGGGACTTGATGGCTTTCTTTGCCTCAAACCTGATATCTAGGGGAAGGAGTTCAATCGCCCATTTTGCCACTCGGCCGGTTGCATCTCTATTGTGCAAAATCTTTGATAATGGAGCGTCGCTGACGACTGTAATGGAATGGTCAGAGAAGTAATGAGCAACCTTCTTCGTGGTCATATAAATCCCATATACAAGCTTCTGATAATGAGGGTATCTTTTGCTTTGATGGGGTCAAAACTTCAGAAATATAATACACTGGGTGCTGAACTTTAAAGGCTTTTCCTTCTTCTTCCCACTCGACCGTCAGTACTGTACTGACGACTTGTCCTGTGGCTGCAATGTAAAGCAGCAAAGGCTCTTTGCTGATCGGGGCAGCAAGCACCGGCTGGGTGGAAAGCAGGGTTTTTAGCTCTGCAAATGCTGCATCAGCTTCAGGAGTCCACTCGAACTTGTCTGACTTCTTCATCAGTTGGTAAAGAGGCAATGCCTTTTCACCGAGACGAGAGATGAATCGACTTAAAGCGGCCACGCAACCAGTAATCTTCTGGACATCATGCACACACACAGGACGTTTCATTCGGAGTATAGTACCAACTTTTTCTAGATTGGTGTCGATTCCTCGTTCGGAAACGAGAAAACCGAGTAACTTTCCACCAGGAACTCCGAATGTGCACTTTGACGGATTAAGCTTGATATCATACCTCCTGAGGTTGGCAAATGTCTCTGCAAGATCAGTCAGCAGGTCGGAACCTTTCTGTGACTTGACCACAATATCATCCATGTATGCTTCCACATTCTGACTGATTTGAGTGAGCAAACACTTCTGAATCATCCTCATGAACGTGGCTCCGGCATTCTTGAGGCCGAATGGCATGGTGACATAATAGAAGCACCCGAATGGAGTGATGAAAGCTGTTTTGATCTCATCGGGTCCATACAGATGGATCTGATGGTACCCGGAATAGGCGTCTAAGAAAGACAGGCGCTCACATCCCACAGTCGAGTCGACTATTTGGTCGATGCGGGGAAGAGGAAAATGGTCTTTCGGGCAGGCCCGATTGATATGTTTGAAGTCAATGCACATGCGAAGTGACTTGTCCTTCTTGGGGACCATGACAACATTGGCGAGCCACTCGGAGTGATAAATTTCTCGGATAAGCTCTGCTGCTAAGAGCCGAGCCACCTCCTCGCCAATGGCCTTTCTTTTCTGGACGGCAGACCATCAAAGATGTTCTTTAACAGGTTTCACTTTTGAGTCGACTCGTAGACAGTGCTCAGCCAGTCCCCTGGGAACACCCGGCATGTCAGAAGGCTTCCATGCGAAGATGTCCCAGTTCTCACGGGGGAACTGGATGAGCGCTTCTTCCTATTCGGAGTCGAGTGTTGTAGAGATATGAGTCGGAGCAGCACTGGGGTCGGTCGGGTGAATGTGAATCGGTTTTGTCTCACCAGACGACTGAAACGCTGATTCCGTAGCGGGCTTCTTGGCTCGCAACAAATCACTCGGGTCTGCATTTTTCTGGTGTTCCTGCCACTCTACCGCTGCCATCTGAGCATCGGCGATCTTTGAGCCTTTCTGAACGCACTCTTCCGCCTTCTTCCGATTGCCAGTAATAGTGATCACACCTTTGGGGCCAGGCATCTTCAATTTGAGGTACACATAACATGGTCGAGCCATAAAACGCACATAAGCTGGCCTGCCCAAAATAGCGTGATAAGCACTCTGGAAATCCACAACTTCAAACGTCAACTTTTCTTTGCGGTAATTTTTGGAATCACCGAAAACCACATCAAGAGCAATTTGTTCGAGTGACTCAGCCTTCTTTCCAGGAATGACTCCATGGAAGCTCATGTTGCTGGTACTAAGTCTGGACATCGGAATGCCCATCCCTTTCAACATCTCTACATATAGTATACTCAGGCCACTGCCGCCATCCATCAAAACTTTAGTCAGTTGAGTGCCTTCGACGACTGGATCGACCACCAGAGCTTGCCTCCCAGGGGTGGCTATGTGTGTCAGGTGATCAGACTGGTCGAATGTGATGGCAGTCTGAGACCATTTTAGATAACTGGGTGTCACCTGAGCAACCATATTCACTTCTTAGTTTATAACTTTCAATCGACTTTTGCTTTCAACATCAGCAAAAATCATCAGGGTGGAATTGACCTGGGATATCCATCGACCATCTATCAACAGGACTTGCGTCGATTCCACGCCAGAAACGTGAAGAGTCGAGCCTTCCAAGAAGGAGACTTGGTCCTCCGAGTGGATCAACAGAAGCCACACAAACTCGCTCCTACTTGAGAAGACCCCTTCATGGTCACCAAAGTTCTCCACAACAGAGCATACCATCTTTACAATGTCGATTGCCAGATGATGAGCCTCGAGCTTGGAATGTGGAGCTGCTCCACGCCTTTTATACTTAAGTACTCACTCGGATGAGATGTAATAAAAAGTACCTCTCTAGTTCGTTTATCAAAGACAAGAGTGTTATAATTTTCCCATTGTTTGTTGTTGCTTTTTTTAAGTGTGAAATCCCCCAGTGGGTGGCTTAGCTGCAAATCTGTTTCGCCTAAGTATTTGAAAATCCTACGGAGTGACGAGCAAGCCTCTCACTCGGAGGCTTAGCTGCGAATCCGTTTCGCCTAAGTATTTGAAAATCCTACCGAGTGACGAGCAAGCCTCTCACTTGGAGGCTTAGCTGCGAATCCATTTCGCCTAAGTATTTGAAAATCCTACCGAGTGACGAGCAAGCCTCTCACTCGGAGGCTTAGTTGCGAATCCGTTTCGCCTAAGTATTTGAAAATCCTACCGAGTGGAGAGCAAACCTTCCACTCGGGGGCTTAGCTGCAGTCCAGTACTCGCCTAAGTGTTTGAAAATCCTACCGAGTGGAGAGCAAACCTTCCACTCGGGGGCTTAGCTGCAGTCCAGTACTCGCCTAAGTGTTTGAAAATCCTACCGAGTGGAGAGCAAACCTCCCACTCGGGGGGCTTAGCTGCGGTCCAGTACTCGCCTAAGTATTTGAAAATCCTACCGAGTGGAGAGCAAACCTTCCACTCGGGGGCTTAGCTGCAGTCTAGTACTCACCTAAGTATTTGAAAATCCTACCGAGTGGAGAGCAAACCTCCCACTCGGAGGCTTAGCTGCAGTCTTGTACTTGCCTAAGTGTTTGAAAATCCTACCGAGTGGAGAGCAAACCTCCCACTTGGGGGCTTAGCTGCAGTTCAGTACTCGCCTAAGTGTTTGAAAATCCTACCGAGTGGAGACCAAACCTCCCACTCGGGGGCTTAGCTGCAGTCCAGTACTCGCCTAAGTATTTGAAAATCCTACCGAGTGGAGAGCAAACCTCCCACTCGGGGGCTTAGCTGCAGTCCAGTACTCGCCTAAGTGTTTGAAATCCTACCGAGTGGAGAGCAAACCTCCCACTCGGGGGCTTAGCTGCAGTCCAGTACTCGCCTAAGTATTCGAAAATCCTACCGAGTGGAGAGCAAACCTCCCACTCGGAGGCTTAGCTGCAATCCAAAGCACTCGCCTAAGTATGAAATCCAACGTGCACTCTGCAAGGACGACGAGGTGCAGGTCGACTGCTGCCTTCTCCTTCGGAGCTACGCCACAAATACAATGTGCGCTCTGCAAGGATGACGAGGTACAGGTCGACTGTTACCTTACCCTTCGGACCTACGCCACAAATACAATGTGCGCTCCGCAAGTACGACGAGGTGTAGGTCGACTGCTACCTTCTCCTTCAGAGCTACACCACAAATACAACGTGCGCTCCATCCCGATCTGCAAGGACGCGGGTTGACTGCAATCTGTGCTCCATCCCATCCTACAAGAGTGATGAGGTGCAGGTCAACTGGATTCTCCACCTCAGAGCTGCGTCACAAGCACTAAAGTATATTTCGAGTGAAGAACAAAGTTCGCTCGAAGGCAAATGCAAGCATATTCAATGATAAGCCAAGTTCAGATAACATCCTACGGATTCAGAAGTGCTCAGGCATCAGGCCTGTAAAAGTTTATCGGTTACAAAACCACTCGGCATTCCGAGGCAAATTAAGGCGAAGCATAGAAGTTTTTTTTCTTACTCCTCGGGTGGAGGACTGGAAGGCGCGACAAACTGGTCCAGGTCGATTCCATCAGCAATCCGAGTGGCAGCAGCAATGACATTCTCCATGAAAGATTGGAAGTCATGCTTCTTGGTATTGGCCACTTTGAGGGACGCCAGCTTGTCCTCTCACGCATCCTTGTAGTGAACACGGACCAGGGACAGAGCAACATCAGCACCACACGTGGCAGAAGACTTCTTCCATTCCTGCACTCGACCTGGAACTTCATTCAGTCGAGTCATTAGAGACTCGAGGTCATTTTGAAGCGTCTCTCCCGGCCAGAGTGTCGTGTCGATTCGTGACGACGCAACCTTCAGTCGAGCAAGGTAGTCAACCACACCAGCAACACGAGACTCTAGTCGGAGCACGTTCATGGCAGTTTCATCCTTCACAGGAGAATTAATGGGATCCAAGCCTGTCTCCACTCGGCTGTTCTCCTCCTCGAAGTTTTGGCAGAATTCTGTAAACACAATTCAAAGATAAACCAGCAGTTCTACGATGAGTCGACGATAACAAGTCAGTCGGGTAGGAGAGATTACCCTCAAGCATGACGAATAACTTCTTGGCAAGCCCCCCCCCCCAAGATAGACCTCCAGATTGTTCTTCTTCCCCGCCAGTTCACTAGCCTTGTCACTCAGATCTATCTTGTCATTCTTCAGACGGCTGACCTCCTTGTTGGCCGCGTCGAGAGCAGCTTTCAGATTGGCGTTCTCCTCTTCAAGTTTACCGACTGAAGCCAGTTTTTCTTCCGCAAGCTTCGTTTTGTCCAAAGCCGCCTTCTGCGCCTCGGCAAGGTCATGGTCCTTCTTCTTCAGAGCCTCCTTCATTTTATCTGCAAAATGACAATGAGATCAGAATCAGGAATGGGCAGAAAGATAAAGACAGTCGTCAAGTTCTCACCAATCATACCTTTTGCCTCGTCCTTCGCCTTCTGAAAGTTCTCCTCAACAAGCTTCAAGTCAAGGTTGAGCTGGATATGTTTGTTTTCCAACTCAGTATAACGAGCCACAAGCTCGCAAGATTTCTGCGAAGAGTCAGTCGACAGACATCAAAGAGAGGTTGCTTCCGAGTGACTAAGAGAAAAACCGTAACAGTTCTAAGACTACAGTCGAATCAAAATATTCAACAGTAGTCTCGGGGACTACACCCAGTGGGTGCACTCAGCGTGCCCCCACTGGTTCTACCGACTTGGTCCGATCAGTCGGCCTAAAAGAGACAAAGAGGTTATGATCCTAAAACTATAGCTCTATAGCTAACTACCAGCAGTCAGCCTTGGTCTCATCATGATCTACCAAAAAAACAGGTTCTTCAGACTACAGTCGACTGCCAGCAGTCCACCATAGTCTCGGGGACTACACCCAGTGGGTGCACTCAACGTGCCCCCACCGGTTCAAAGATTCCATTCGACATGGTCCGACCAGACCGAGTGAACAAGTTAGAGTGAAGAAATTTAAAATACGAAGACTACAGTCGACTGACAGCAGTCCACCATAGTCTCGGGGACTACACCCAGTGGGTGCACTCAGCGTGCCCCCGCCAATCCAACAATTCAATCGACACACCCAGTGGGTGTACAGATACAAAGATCTTCGGAAAGAAAGTCTTCAGATATCATATCCTAACAGAACAAGCGGTGACCAACTAACCTGGACGTTGCTCTGAAGGGCCGAGCTAGCATCATAGGCCGCTTGGCTGGCTTCCCAGATCGCCTTCACCTGCTCCATCATGATCCCTGCCTGGCGTATAGCCTCCTTAGCAGCACCCACTTGGTCCTCTGGGACGTGGTGTGTGGCGAAAAGGGAGGGCGGGTCAGCAGTCGACGACGAAGGCCGAGCACTCGTCAATGACACAACGAAGGACACGGAATGCCGAGTGACATTGCCACCCTCTTGAACTGATGTCTCAGGCACTAATGCAATCTGAGTAGCCTTGCCAGCCGGCGCCTTTTTATTCCTCCTCGCCCTCAGTGGCACCTCGTCGTCATCATCAGGGAGATCAATGATATGAGGAGGAACTACAGGAAAAATCCAAAGTTGAAATCGAAAATCCAATCGACCAAAAGTGAAACTACAGAGAGCGTACCAAGGTTGGAGGTGGCAGCGTCTTCCATTTCCTGGTCTTCGTTCTTGGCAGAGGTCTCAGAGGTAGCCGCACTGCAGGTTTCAGAAACCAGTCGGTTAATCAATGAGTCAACCAAGAGTTCGTCCGTGCTAAACGAGAAGACACAAGTTCTGCTGTTACCTAGAAATGGTAGGGATGGCCATTCTCATCTTGGGTAAGGCCTTCGGCGGCTTTGATGACGCCGCCCGTGGATGCTTCGGCGCTTTTTCAGTCGGCGCCGGAGAAGCCGTCCGAGGGCATTTTGACGACTGCACAACAAGCGCGTACGCTTTGCCACGCTCACTCGCGGGGTCATGGATAAGCTTGGATCGCCTTTCCGTGCGAGGAGGATCGACTTCCTCCTCCTCCTCCTCTTTGCTGGAGCCGTCATCATCCTCTTCCCCTCACCATCAGATTGCCACTCCTCCTCACTTTCACCTCCGCTCGCCTCTCCCTCCTCGGCCTGTTCTTGCGCCCCGTTGGTCATCGAGTACATCTCAGTCGTGGCCTAGAAGACAACAAACAAGACAAAAGTGAGTCGACTGATTTTAAGCAAACAGAATGAAGAAAGCAGGATCACAATTAGAGATGCAGAATTGGACCTTGTCTACTTCGTATGATTGGCCGAGTGGAGGGATCCTCCTGGCTCCTCGGGGGTTGTCTTTGTTCCCTGTAATGCTTGCCAGCCACCTCTCCAGCGTGGCATCGTCGATCTCCTCCAGGTGGATCCGAGTGGTGTCCTCAGTACCAGAATACAACCACATCGGATGGTCTCGGGCTTGAAGCGGCTGGATGTGTCGTCGGAGGAAGACCTCCAAGAGATCCATGCCGGTCATCCCGTCACGGATAAGCTAGACGACACGCTCGACCAGCACCTTCTCTTCCGGGATCACCTTCAAAGAGGAAGGCTTCCTCACTCGTTCCATGGAAAAAGGAGGGAGTCCGGTCGACTGCCCTGGCGTCGGCTGGTCTTTGCAGTAGAACCAGGTCGACTGCCATCCACAGACCGAGTCGGGAAGGATCATGGCCGGGAAAAATCTTTTTCCTCTCATTTGAACCCCAAGACCCCCACACATCTGAATCACTCGTGTTCTCTCGTCACTCGGATTGGCCGTTTTCACCGGCTGGGAGCGACAGGTGAAGATGTGCTTGAAAAGACCCCAATGAGGCCGGCGACCCAAGAAATTCTCGCACAAAGACACATAAGTGGCGAGATACACGATGGTGTTGGGGGTGAAGTGGTGGAGTTGCGCCCCAAAGAAATTCAGAAATCCCTGAAAGAAAGGGTGAGGCGGCAAAGAAAACCCACGGTCGACATGGGTAGCCAAGAGAATGCACTCACCCTCCTGAGGCTGCGGCTCGGACTCCTTCCCCGGGAGCCGCGCCGTTCCATGGGGGATCAGTCCTCCATCGGCCAGGTCATCAAGATCTGCTTGACGAATCGTCAAGCGGATCCAGTCGTCCTGGATCCAGCCCTGCAGCAGGCCGACCCTCGATGAAGATCCGCCTCAACTGGTCGCCCTTCCCTTCGCCTTCGCCGTCGCTTTCTTCGCCCGCTCCAGGGCCGCCGTCTTATCTTTCACCATCGTCGCCGGCGAGACGCGCATGGGGCAGCGGCGCTGGGGCGGAAGCGAATGCGGTAGATAAGTCTGGAGAAGAGAGGAGGAAATGAGAACGCACTGTTCAAAAACCTCCGTCCGGTGCCTTATATGAGGTTACTTCCGAGTGACTGACTTGTAGGCCCGGACGATCCTGTCAAATCCCGCAACAGTCGCGCACGCGATACATGGAGAAAAAGGTGGCATGAAGATCGAGGCGGCCCTGCCTTATCCCATCCGATTACTGCGGCCTCCTCCGCCCCGCGCGCTTCCCGAAGTACGAATCCCGCTAAATCCGCGAGCTGCAGAACAACTCATCAGACGAAAGATCTCCTCCGTTCTATCGCTCGGAGCTCTCCAAGTAAAAAACTTCACTCGACGGATACAAAGAATGGATCAAGGCGACTGAAAAAGAAGTTGGTGCCATCACCTAAAGTTCATTGATCCAGAACGAGACGTACGCATAACACGGAAATGAGTCGGAAGTGTGTCCAACTTCTTCCCCACTCAAACCTCGATCCATTCGGGGGCTAATGATGAAGCTATGTACCTAGGGTAGGGTCATGGACCTGTCCAAGATACCCTCCCCAAGGACATCTCTAGAAGAAATCACCTTTCAATCGACCCGGAAATGTTCCACTCGACGGACTCAAAGACACTCGACCATGAAGCCATCCACTCGACAGCCAGGAGACCTAAAGTCACTCTGCACGCCAACGGTCGGTCATTAAGTAGCTTTTATGGTCATCATAGCACTTTATTTGTAGCGTTACCAGTAACGACCGATCTTAATGTATCTTAAACCCTGCATAACTGAGGGTCGGAGGGGTCTGGCGGACTCTATATAAGCCACCCCCCTCCTCAGTGTAAAGGGTTCACACCCCTGTAACTCATACACATATAATCCAGTCGACCGCCTCCGGGCTCCGAGATGTAGGGCTTTTACTTCCTCTGAGAAGGGCCTGAACTCGTAAACCCCTTGTGTATACAACTACTCCATAGCTAGGATCTTGCCTCTCCATACCTACCCCCCTACACTACTGTCGGACTTAGAACCACGACAGCCATTACCCTTCGTGGGTTGAAGTCTCCATCAACGTGGATGTATGATAGCACCACCTATCGGAACCACGACAAAAACATCTGTGTCTCCAATTGCGTTTGAATTCTTCAAAACCTTCCCTTTACATTCTTGCAAGTTGCATGCTTTACTTTCCGCTGCTCATATACTCTTTGCATGCTTGCTTGAATTGTGTTACGATTGCTTGACTTGTTCTAAGTTAGCTAAAATCTGCCAAGAACTAAAATTGGGAAAATGATAGATTTTTATTTGGTCAAGTAGTCTAATCACACCCCCTCTAGACATACTTCCGATCCTACATAAATGAATTAACCTGAAAAGGGTAAATGAGGAGAAACAAGGAATCAAAAACACAAGGTCATTTGCGCAATTAATCATACGTCTCCATTGGGGAGGCTCGGACAAAAATTCCTAAGGTCACAAAGATCTCTATCACCAAGACACACCTATACGTTCTTGGCTTAGGATATAAAGTCATGACCAATCCCATAAAGTGACGATCTCCTTGATCATCAAAAACTTCTTAGCTCGTTTGCACAATGAAGGCTTACATGCGACCCAACTATTTAGGAGACGTTCGACCTCCAAGGTCAATAAGAACTTGCACAGGTCACCTGGAAAGAACCCTTTTGAGTTTTGACAAAGATGTTCAACAAAGCACTAAGAAAAGAGAGATATAAGTCTAGGTGTTGGTGTTTGTTGTGTGCATCCTATCTATGCAGAGGCCGGGTATGTGCTCATTGTGTTTGTATATCCTCTTGTTGCTCCATTTTGAGCCAATAAAATCCATCCTTTGTCGAAAAAAGCGAAGAGAGTAATAACACAAAGAAGCAAAAGGGAGTTCACCCACAACTAAGGATCTCGAAGTTTCTACCCTTTGAAGGTGTGTGGGTGCCTTATTTAGGCAGCCCAAAAATTGGCTGACCAATGGATGGAAAAGCGACACCTAGAAGTTCCAGACATTAGCCAAGGAAGTTCTGAACATGCTCACAATTTGAATGGCCTAGTAGGAAGAACACCGTTCCTGAAGTTGGCAATGATTAACTGCGCAAGTGCGAGGAGTAATTGTAAAACTCTTTAATTATGTTTTGTGTCGAACCCCTCAAGAAACAGTAGGTAGGCCTCCAATTCTCAGGAGTTATGTAAAACCTTCTATACACTTCTAACGTCTACTTTACTAAGAGTCAAGTTGATAGGTGTAGGTTGTTCTTGTAGAGACAAGTCAATAAATGTTAGATGATGTAAAGTAAAGATTGTGAGCAAATAAAGATACAAAGTGTGCGGTGGTTGTGAAGTACTGGCTCTGCTTGAAAAGAAGGGGTATAAACTTTGTCTGGGATAAAAGCGGTGCAAAGTTTGACCAAGGTTGTGGAAAAAACTACCAACAACCGTGTTACCAAAATAATATCATTAAATACACAATATAATTATTTTATATGTTGGTAGATTCCCGCGCGGACTTGTTCAAATTTTGCATTGTTTGATTTTAGACAAAGTTTACACGTCTTCTTTAAGCGTGAAAATGGAGTAATTACATTCTGAAACGAGTATTTTTCAAACTTGCCGTGAGCAGCACGGATGGAAAGACACTTATGTACACGACGATTCTTGTTTTTCATAAAAGCGAGAACTTGAAAATCCATGTAAGCCATATATATGCAGAGTACTCCCGCATAAGGATGGTATTGGGTTGAGTATAGGGCGTATAAAATCCTTGATCCATACCTGCGGGTACAAAACCTTGCTCATGCCCATACTCCGTGGGCACCTATGTCTGATGGGTATCCAATGGGCAACTCAACACACTAAGTGAAATATATTGGCATTCGATAGTACTCCTTTCGTCCGGAAATACTTGTCGCAGAAATTCCGGACGGATGGAGTAGTTGTTTACAGAAATACGAAATGCAGAAATTTGAAGGCTCTGTTTATAATGATTTTGGAACGTGTTTCATATGTATATTTTTTTTATGGTAACTCTGTTTTTTTAGGTGATTCTGGTGACTCCTAGAGTTGCTCTCAGGATCGAGATCCGACAGTGAGGAGCCCACAGCCACCAAGCCAGCCGAGAGAGAGAGAGAGAGAGAGAGAGAGAGAGAGAGAGAGAGAGAGAGAGAGAGAGAGAGAGAGAAGAGAGAGAGAGAGAGAGAGAGAGAGAGAGAGAGAGGCAACGCCAGCATGGTATGGTAACCGCGCGTGAACGCCACCGCGCCATGCGTTATGCACAAGCAGGAAGCGAGCTAGATACCGGGGGATTCCGTGTAGGAAAGACGGCCGCCACGCTCGATCCGCACCATGGCGTCGGTCCCAGGCTCGCGTTCCGTTGTTCTGTTCGCGGATCTTGATGAAAAGTATCTCTCCATTACTCACTGGTCTTTCTGAGCCTACCACGATGAGTCAGATGACGCGCCGCTGATCCCATTGGCGGTTCGTGATTACAGTCGGTTTACGGTCACACTCACTGCAAAGTTGCACGTACTTTTTTCAAATATAAAATGAAATAATGTGCGTCGACCGTCCACAAAAGGAGATCCGCATGCAGATGTTCATCGTGCATGCATGATTCCATGATCGATCTCTCAAGTGGACGATCGCAGTCGACACCGTACGTAAAGAATACTATTATCCCAACACCACGTAGGATGACCAAGCTTAAAAGGACTATCCAGTCTTCACCCATACAGCATATCATTGCTACACAGAAGTATTATTATCTGCGTGTTTCAACAGCCTGAGCTTGTTTATTACAACTAGGTCGTCGCACCATGTGTAGACTATACTTAAACCAAATGCAAACTATACTTATTTTACCTCTCCGGTCCCGATCCACAATCCCAGATATGTATACAACAGTGACGTATTCCCTTCGTTCCAAAATAGATGACCCAACTTTATATTAACTTTATAGTAATGCTAGTACAAAGTTGAATCGTCTAATTTGGAACAGAGGGAGTAGTATGTATGGTCCAACCGATGATCCACGTACGGGAATTCGCATCACGTAGTACGTACGTTGGCTTGGCACGTCGCATGCAGCTGACCGCTTGTGTGTCTAGTGATGGTGCTGCGGGTCTGGGCCGCCGGGCACCTCCCGCTTCCGGGCGGCGTCTCCCTCCAGCCTCCTCGCGCTGTTCCACTTCCCCCGACGAATGCCACCGGCGGCCGCATTGGTGGCCGCAGCAGCGTAGACGACGTCCGCCACGGCGCGAGCTTCGGTCGGCGTGGCCACGAGCCCCGCGCTGACGATCAAGACCATGCAGAGCACGACAGCA
Source organism: Triticum aestivum (assembly GCF_018294505.1). Taxonomy (NCBI): domain Eukaryota; kingdom Viridiplantae; phylum Streptophyta; class Magnoliopsida; order Poales; family Poaceae; genus Triticum; species Triticum aestivum. The sequence goes on from NC_057801.1 coordinate 543,741,189, forward strand.
CCGATGCGAGCCGCCATGGATGATGGATGGAGCTAGCTAACGTTAAACTGCGAGACGAGGTGCGTACACGTGCGTAGGTGCTCGGTGCGTATCTAGCTAGGCAGTGGTAGTACAAGGTGTGTACTGAACTGCTGATGGAGAGATATCCTTCATGGCCAGGCGCCGCTCTCTATTTATAGGACGAGGTCGATGAGATGGACCATACTGGCAGTTACAACGTGGGCCCGGGGTCCGGCCGTTGTTGCGGATAATTGGTGGAGGCGGAACCACCGCGCGCATTGTGTGCCTGCCTCTGCCTAGGACAAAGAAGGCCACGTAGGGGTGGTGTTGGAGTAATGTTGGATGAACCTGGCGTGATCCTGTCCGAGTGGCCACCATTGCCCACCGGCTAAGAAGATGATGCGTCCATCATAATTGATCCTCCCATCTTTTTTCCCTTTCTGCATTAGCATATGCTCCATGTCCGTGCTTGCCTTCGCACGCCATGAGCCAATGTTCATCTCCTATGTTCCGGTCGACGCTGGCCTCTTGCTTACTTAATTGCCCACAATAATCTACTCCACATGCATCAGTGCGCCAATAAGCAGGGAGGGATGCCACCGCCGCACTCTCAGCTCTCATCGTGTATGTGGGCGATGTATCCAAGAATGAAAGGATATAAGCCACGATTTGAACTACTGAAAGTAGCTAGCTGACGTGTGGTCTGTCTGCTTCTGGAAACTGGAATAATGCATGCTCCTGAGAATTTCCATAATATTTGACAGTGTATGGTGCCCAGCGTTTTGGAATACATGCATGAACGTAATCTTTTGAAGCTTTTGACCGCAGATATGCTTAAATGCGGGTAACATATATTTTCAACCGTGTCTTCATACATTTGTGGCTACTTGAGATGATTCTACTAGCCCAATGTGCTAAAGCCAATCAAAGGAGGCCAATAATGCAAAAAAGAAACTCTTCAAGTTTTCCAAATGGATAATATGCTACTGTACCGAATTTGGCAACAAAAGTCATGACATACCATCATATATTAAATATTTTTCTTGATAACGTCTGAAATCAATGGTCAAGGGAGAGTTGACGTCCAAATTGAACAAAGGCAGAATATGTACATACATGTATAGCTCAAGTTCTCAGGAACTATACAGAACCGCCTAAGCAGCACCCGCAGCATTTTGATCTCCCTCTGTTCACTTTTATAAGGCGTTGTAGATATTTCAGACATCGTGCAAAACAACTCAATTTCAGTTGTCTGAAAGGATTTATAAAAATGAACGGAGGGAGTACAAAAGATTACCACGAGCACCAGGGAGGTTAAGCATCCCTTGAACCAGGGTGGGCTGGGCTGGGAGAGCACCTTCAGCTCTAGATAACTGAGTGATGCCCTGTTGTCAATGGCATGCCCAGTAGTGAAGTGGAACTTTCTTTAGGCACTGACTTGTGCCTAACATGTCACCACTGCCATGTCATGAATTTATAAAGTTCAATTCAGTTATCCAGAACACATGGTGGAAAAAATTCACACCAATGATATATTCAACATTGATCAAAGGGATGGTTAGTCTTAACAAAAAAGGATTGCTAAAAAAACAATAGCAATGGTACAGACCTAGAGCATTCTACCATTGGATGGATCTCAACCATCAATTTTCCCTATTTCCGCGGTTTTAGAATCCTATGGACCAAAGAGTCCCGACGGCACCACATCTTTTGACATTACATTGTGATGTCACTGACTTCATCATTCTAGTATCTAGACCATCAGATGAAAGAAGAATAGACAAGATGGCATAAAATACTGAATCCTAGGGAAACTTAAACACACTAGTGACAGAAGCTGTTGGTAGCACCATAGTAAAAATGCAAGAATTTTTCTGAAGTATTAGAGCATCTCTACCCATGCCCCAGGAAGCCCCCACAAGCCATTTTTTAGGCGCCGATGGGCAAAAAACGTCCCACTCGAATCCGCAGGACCTCACTTTTCGCCGGATTATGCAAAAAACACAGCCAGCGATCCGAGGAGAAACCCAAGATCCCGGGGGGCAGCTGGGGGGCACCGGCGCTGCTTTTTCACTTATTTGGCCCACTGTCGGCGTCTCTTTCCTCTGTCTCTCTCTCCTCTCTCCTCTGTCCGCGTATATTTCCTTTGCCCTCTCTCTCCTCTCTCCTCTGCCTGGACGGGGCGCGGTCCGGCAGGCGCGGCGTGGCCGCGGCGGGACGGAGCGTGGCCGGGGCAGAGCGTGGCCGGTGCGGAGCTCGTGCCCGCGTGAGGCCGGGACGGCCGACGCTGGGTGGGCGTGGCCGGAGCTCTCCGCGGACGAGCCATGGCCACCGTGGTGTGCGCCATGGCCACGTCCAGGTGGCCGTTGCCGTGCGCGTCGACCGGGCGTGGCGCGGACGTGGGCGGGCGCGGCCTGGGCGGGCGGGCAGGCGCGGCACGGCTGTGGGCTTCCACGCCGTCGTCCTCGCGCGGTGCCTCGGCGACGTCGTCGTCGAGAAGGAGCAGGTGACAGCGGAGGACGCCGTGGTGAGGTAGCGAGGGCGCGGCCGTGGCCTGGACGGCGCGGGACGGGCGGGGCGCGCACGTCTTCCCTGGCCGCGGCAACCTCCTCCTGCGTCGCTATTGCCTGCGCCGCGTGGGTGTTGTCGTCGTTGTGCAGCCCGCTACTCGCCCGCCTACTACGCCCGCCGGCCACCGCGTCCTGGGCCCACTGACGGGGCACGTCGAGGCGCCGAGCAGCGCGTCTCCAGCCCGTGTAGCTCGACGGACGCGACGTGGTGGAGGCGCGTCTCTTTCCCCGTCGAGGCTCGCGCTCCTCTGTTGGCTGCAGGTCGCCGACGCCGCCGCGGTCAAGATGCTCGACGAAATGTCACTGCCTCCATGGGAGCCCAACCCTGCTCGTGGGGGCGCAACCAGTGGAAAGTTTTGCCCCCAAGGGCCAAAATTTTCACCAGCAGCCTTCCAAACGGCGAAAAATATGCTTTCTAGGGGGCTGAACGGCTGGAGATGCTCTTAGGTGCATGATAGTTATCATAGAAACAAAGAAAATATCAATGCGGTGGGCTTAATGAGATTTTTTTCTTTGAAATTGTATACAAAGTAGACCATAGGAATAGTTCCTGTGGTTTCTCATCCTAAGAAGGTAACAAGCTCTGTAGGAAAAAAATTCTACAGAATTGGGAGCTCCAAAATTCCTACGAAATTCTTTTGAACCAAACCAATGTTCACACTCAGAATCCAGTAAGTCCCGTGGAGAGACCTCCTACCTTAGGTGTGCATTTTCCAGTCACAGAGAACAAATTGTGACGATATACAGGTAGACATCAGTCAGTAGTCACAGTTGCTGTTAGAGTATGTAATGGGCCTAATGAGTCCATTAATTTTAGGGTTAATTAGAGATAAGGATCGCTTGCTTAGGCGTCAAGTAAGTCTTGATTGGGAGTCAAGTAAACCTCTCTCTATATAAAGAGATGAGATGTATCAATCTAATCACGCAAGAATTAAGAAAGAAATCCCTTCCCTCTTGCCCGGCCGTGGGTAGAAAGGCCCCCGACCGGCCCTCTCGCGCCCTCCTTCTAGCAGCACCATAACAATTTGGTATCAGTTAGCTCAGTTTCGATCATGTCTTCGCCGCCGCCCACCCCGTCGCTTCCGCTGCCGACCGTCACCACCGCGCCGCTGGCCATCTACACAGCGCGGCTGCCCTCCCCGTCCGCGCCACTGGTCGCATCCTCCGGCGCCGCCACCGCCCAGATGCCGGCGCCCTCCACCGCACCACCGGTCGCCGCCTACACCACGGAGGAGATCACCGGGGTCCTCAACGACCTCGTCACAGCCGTCCAGGGGATCTGGCTGTAGCTGGCCAGCCCCTACGGGCCGCCGCCGCCCCTGCCGCCGGCCGCCGCCCCTGCTGCCGGCCGCCGCCATCGCCCCTGCCGCCGACCGCCGCCACCGGGCCGCCGGCCCTGCCGTGGTACTCGCCGCATCCAGGGGCCTCCGCGGCGTTCGCCGGGACGCTACAACCCCAGGTGCAGCTGCCGCCGCCGCCACGCAGTGGCCGGCGCCGGCTCCCGCCGCGCCTCGAGCGCCCATCGCCGCCCCCGCACCGCCATGGCTGCAGCCGCACCAGGCGGCCTTCGCCGCGCTCGCCGGGCCACTGCAGCAGCCGCTGCAGCTCCCATCCATCGCCACCATCGCCCAGCCCTGGCTGCAGTGGCAGCCACCGTTCCTGGCGGCCTCCGTCGCGCCCGGTGTTCCGTCGCCGCAGTCGCAGTCGCTACCCGGTGCGCCAGCACAGCAGCCGCTGTAGCGGCAGCAGCCACCATCGGTCAGCTCCGGCCCCGCATCGACCGCGCCGACGGGAGTCCCGCTTCACCAAGTCCAGTCCCCGCCATCGCCGTCACTGCTTCCGTCTTGGATCGCTACCCGTCACATGTCGGCGGCAGTGAGGCCGCAGGCTGTTGCGCGCGGTCTCCTAGCGCGTTGGCGCGTGCGGGAGATGCGTGGTCTGCAGCTGCCGCTCCTCCAAGTTGCCCTTCACTGTGCAAAGGACCTCGATCTCATCCACTGCGTCGGGGATCTTGGGAATGCGGTTTCCCACACGGGCGGCGGGCATGCTGTTTTCCCCGCGGGCAGCGACCTCAAAGTCTGCGACATCGGCGGTTGGGGAGGCGCACCCCTCCTTGTCATTCTCCATCGCAAGCCCTCCACTCTTCCCTGTGCGGTGCAAACCAACAGCCGTCCGACAGGGAGAAAGCATGGTGTCACTGACAGCAGCGCACCGCGTAGCACCACTGCATACAGCCACCGGCCGCCGCGAGGGCGCCTCTGCTGGTCACTCTTGCGACCACTTCCAGGTGGTCATACACATGCACTCCTTTTGTCCAGGTGGTGTCCATGGGATCCAGGTGGCTGTACACGTGCACGTCCGACGTGCGAATGGTGTCCACTTTTTGTTCAGGGGTCCAAAATAAAGCGTCCCAGTCCATTTCAGGTTCAGAATAATAAAACAAGCCGAGAGGTAAAAGGCTTGTTTTTAGGTGTTAGGTTTGTGTTGCGTCGAGTCATGGTTATAAGTTGGTTAGGCTGCAGATTGAGGACAACCTGCATGTCCAGATGGGGTGTAGTGTTAGAGTACGTAATGGGCCTAATGGGCCCATTAGTCTTAAGGTTAATTAGAGATAAGGGTCGCTTGCTTAGGCGTAAGTAAGCCTTGCTTGGGAGTCAAGTAAACCTCTCTAAATAAAGAGAGGAGATGTATCAATCTAATCAAGTAAGAATTAAGAAGGAAATCCCTTCCTTCTTGCCCGGCCGTGGGTAGAAAGCCCCCAGTCGGCCCTCTCGCGCCCTCCTTCTAGAAGCACCATAACAGTTGCAATCTGCATCAAGGTGTCGTACCAAGGACAATGCCAGTTTACCTGCCTACAATTCAGAGATACACTAAGTACCTTGCAACACGCATAAGATATGGCAGCAACCAAAATTAATCAGAATTTAAAATCGTTAGACATGTACTATCTAGTAAGCTGGATCTTCCTTCAACTGTCAATCTTTGCAATCCCAGCTTGATACGGAGGTCATGATATCTCAGCCCACCAGCCATTGGATTAGATAATGCTTTGAATTCTTTGACCAGATCACCTTTATAGTACCAGGACAACAGTGCCTGGTCATCATTCAATTAGTAAACGCGAACCTTTGGAGCTACGTAGACAATGCCTAGTGGAATGAAAAGCAATAGCCAATAAAAGCCCATGCTTCGGTATTATATAACCCATATTTTGCTACTAATGTGCATGCTTCGTCAAAAGCCTGTGTACCTCTCATAGTTAGTTAATGCCTCTGTGCTGACTCGTGCTTTATCATCTTTGCAACCGATTTGCCACAGCCTAACGACCTTGGCTGACTAATCCATGATGCTACGCCTCGCAAGAACTAGTTTATGAAAAAAGGAATCCACGTTTCAGATACTCATTGAGCAGGAAACACACCTGGTGACAGCAGCCTCACAATACTAATCATTTTAAATGCATTGGTCTGGTATGATCATGCAGATCACCATCAATTAGATTCACAAGTCAAGCATAGTAAATAGGAGGGGATCTTACTGAACATGTTCCAGTCATTTTCCACATTTGCATAGGCTGCAAGTGGCTACGACACCTTGGTATTTTGACAACAGCCTTTCTCCTTTTACTCTCCTTTTTGCCTGTGAACTGAAACATTTCATTAGGTACAGAAAGTCAACCACCAAACCCAGTAGATTACTAATGCTCAATAAACTTTATGCCATGAGATCATCTTCATTTCTCATATTCCATTTCTTACCTGAATAACTGAATTCAGTCACTGTACAATATTTCTTCAGATATTTCTAACTAGGTACACATTTCCATTTTTCTTTGTGGACCTTCACACACCTTTGCAACTTTCACAAAGAATGACGACCAGTTTCAAATTCTAACTGCCAAAGTGAACATTTCATTGACCATATGGAGGTTGGATCTTTAAGGGCCACATATTCAGGTCAACTGGAATAGAAGGCATCCTTTTCTCCTCCTCCATGTTGCACAATTCTGACCATGAAGGTAACAACATGGATGTGGAACACCTCTTGCTAGTTTGCATCACTACATGCAGAAAGAGCAAGGCATTTTCCTTCTGTAGTTAGCTACTAGATGATGACAGAACACAAAGCCAAACCAAAGGAACTATGGAAGGGAGCAAAGAAATGCTGACCCACAATGAACCACCAACCAGAAAAGATTCATCAAATGAGGACGTTTCCAATCAACACCCTTCATTATAGATATAATGGAGCGAACAAAAGAGGTGAAGTGGTTGATAAAGGTGCCCAGCAATCACATATCCTCCATTACTAGGTTGTTCAAACATATGATTTAAATGATAACCCACATTACTGTAACAATATCAACACTATGTGCAACCAAAATTCATTTGATATCTAGTAGTCTAAATATTAATTTGGCAACAACCATTTTCTGAATTCATGTGAGAAAACACCCACCTCCATTGTTTACCTAGACCATCACTAGCTAAACACTTGAGTATCTAGCATGCCATATGTATTGCATCCTTGGAGGAATGTGCGCCAAATAATAGTACTCGGGCGGAAAGGCATGCCTCTAATCACAGAGTCAGCTTGCTTTAAATGACCACACTTGCATAGCATGTCCACCACACAAATGTAATGCTCCATCCCAGCTTCAGTTGAGTAATCAGCTTCCATACGTTTGAATATCTCCATTCCCTCCTGCACAAGTCCTCCATGTCTACAAGCTGAAAGGACTGCCAGAATTGCTACCTTGTCAGGTTTGACAGCAGCCTCTTCCATAGCTCTAAACCATGCCAGGGCCTTACGAGAAAAACCGTTAAGTGCAAGGCCTGAAATCACAGCTGTCCACGAGATTACGTTCCTATCTTCCATTTCCTCAAAGGCTTTCAGACAGTCTTCAATTCTACCACATTTAGCATACATATCTAGCAACATATTATTAGTTTGAGTGTCTGAGCACCCATAACTGGTCTTGATGATTACCCCATGCACCAGCCTACCAAGAATAAGGCTGTTAACTTTTGTACAAATACTCAGCAAGCTCACAGCTACATAGTTATCAAAATGATGCCCCAAAATTCTCATCTGTCTGAAAAGTCCAAAAGCTTCAGCATAATCACCATTCCGTGCACAAGCAGTAATAAGTATGCTCCATGAAATAGTATCGCTAGTTTGCTGATGTAAGAGTAGCTCCTTGGTTTCTTGGTACATGTGAGCTCTATTATATGCCCCAGCTAAAACATTCATGGAGACATTACTGGAGTCACGATCCAATGTAACTCCATAAGCCAGGGCATCAGAAACAAAGCCCTGTGAGACATAGGAAGATATAATAGCACTTGAAACATAGTCATTACCGTCATAACCCAGTTTTGTGACCAATGAGTGAATCTGATGCACATCCAACAGTGATGGATCCTTGAGCAAGGAAGAAAAGGTAAATTCATTTGGGCTAATCCCTGATTGCAACATATCTCTCAGAATCATAAACGGAGTTGGAAAATCACCATCTGACTTGATAGAAAGCAGAGCATTCCAACATGCAGTGCTCTTATGAGGAACCTCTTCGAGTACTTTAAGAGCGTCCCTCCTACCAACACATTTGTTGTAGAAATCAACCAGTGAAGTACTCACAAATACTGTCGTATTGAGGTTATGCTTGATAGATTTGGCGTGAACAGACTTCCCATGCTCCTGTGCATTTATACTGGTGCAAGTGTAAAGAACACTGGAAAATGTAGTTTCATCTGGAGAAACACCCTGACCATGCATCGCTGAGAAAAGCTCAAAAGCCCTCCCTGGGAAGTTACTCCTACCGAAAGCAGTGATCATTGTATTCCACGAGACCGCATCTCTGAACATGAACCCATCAAATAGCTTCTCTGCCACGCAAACTGCGCCGCAAGTACAGTAACAATTCAGCAACGAGTTAGCAACTGCTGAGAAGGAATCCATTGCGGTTTTGATGGCAAGCCCATGAACTGGGTCCGGTGGCACAAGTGCAGGCAAGACCGCAACAAGGGAGCCTTCAGACAAGCCATCGCCGCTCCTCACGAGTTCCCTGAACCAAAGCACGGCGTCCTGGACATGCCCATGCTGTGCGAACGAAGAGACGAGACAGTTCCACGTGACGACGCTCCGTGCGGGCATTTCCCCGAACAGGTCGAGCGCCTCGCCGAGCCGTCCGTGCCGCGCGAAGAACCCCAGCAGCGCCGTCCCAGAGTACGGGTCGCTGTGGAGCAGCCCGCGCTTGAGGATGTGCGGGTGCAGCTGCGCGGCGCGGCGGGGACACACGGAAGGCGAGGATAGGATCGGCGCGAAGGTGAACGCGGTCGGGGCGACGCCCGCGGCGAGCATGCGCGCGAGCAGCGAGAAGGCGTAGGCTGCGCGGCCGGCGCGGGCGCGGGAGGAGATGAGGGAGTTGAAGAGGGACGGGGAGAGCGGCGGATCCGGGTTCGGCATTCCGTCGTGCGGGAGGTGGGCATGGCGTGAGGCGAGCAGATGACCGATCGACCGAGGCCGTCGAGTCGGGCGGGAGTCGGGAGAACGGGCGGCTGCGATGGTGAATGCGAGCTGTGTTGGCTGGCCGGAGTGGGACAAGGTGGTGGAAGTTGGCCTCTCCGGCTCCGGCCGCCGAGGGCAAGGGAAGAGCGCGGGAGGGGACGACCGTCGGAAAATGGTATTTGACGCTTAAGGCGCCAAACATAGCTCTATTCGTACGCAGAGCTATGGGCCGGTTTTGTTCTTTTTATTATTTTTCTGTTTCTTTCTTTCCTTTTCATTATTCTAATTTTCATTTTATTCATTTAAAAACATGATTTTTAAGGAGTCATGAAAAAATAAATTCGTGAATAAATTTTTATTTCGTGAAATTTTTAAGATTCATGAAATTTTTTCGATCCATGAAATATTTTTAATACGTGGAATTATTTTCAAATTCAAGAACTTTTCCCAACATTCAAACATTTCTACAAATTCATGGATAATTTTTGAAATTCATGATTTTTCGAACATTTTTCCATTTGATGAAGTTTTTTGAAATTCACCAACATTTTTTAATTCGTCAAAATTTTCCAAATTCATGAACTTTTAAAAATTTTGGCGCACGTTTTCCCTTTTTGAACTTTTTTCTTCAAATTCATTTTCTCTAACGTACGAAGATTTCTAACTAATAAAAAACATTTATCTGTTGGCTGGAGAGGCTTCGCGCGAGCGCCGGCTACAATTCAGGCGCCATAAGCATCAAACAGGAGCTTGCAGAACCGCGATCCCAATGACTATGGTGTATCTTTGGATTTTGGAGGCCAATGGATGCATCCTATCCCCATGTTGGGCTCTAATTTGTTGGGCCAGGCTGTAGACCCAATTTCTTTAACATTTGTGCGATGATATACTTATTTAAACTAAAATCACTAGTTAAGGGGTACTTCTTGCAAGGCCACTCTCAGCTCCTCTCGTGGTGACAAGTGACGCACCACATGTGTGTCACTTGTCGCAATTAGACAGTTTTGGTGGGATTTCACCCCACGGGAGAGATGGTCGGTTTATTTGTCTTTTTTTTGTAGATTGGATTTTCAAAATGATTTATCTCTCGAACGGTGCGTCCAAATCATGAACCATTTGTGTTCATCGCGTCAAAACTCAATCCCATGAAGATAGGCTTTATGAAATATGTGCTCCAAAACTATACTAATCCGTGCTTCAAAACTTGTACTATCTGGCTTCACTTTTTGGGAAAGCATAGTTGTGCTTTCATGCGAGAACCACAAATGTGCTTCACTATCAGGGAAGCACACTTGTGTATGTTTTCACGCGAACAACACATTTGTGCTTCAAGCGGAACCACAACTATGCTCCAGCTCGTGATAGACAAAAAAAAACAAAGAAACAAAGAAACATATAATCAGGAAAAAAAATAGGAAACCCCAAAAACCGAGAAAACAAGAAAACTAAAAAATGAAGAAATAAATGTCTCGATGTGGAAGTGCCCAGCATATGCCACATGGTGGCGCTTGGACAGGCTACATCGCGTGTTGGGCCACTCCCGCGCTAGCAAAAGTGCCCCACACAAGGGCCACGCTCCAATTAGTTGCTCCCTATTTAAACACATTTGTGCAAAATAGTTGTAAATTGAAATTTTGGTTCAAAATATATTCATTACTTAAACTTTGCTATAAAACCTAATTCATATCTTACTATTAGTGTGGGGAGAAAGGGTATCTAGCTAGGGACATACTTTTATGAAAACGAGAAAGTAAGCATTGATCCTGTATCTGACACACTATACCCTAAAGTAACAGTATTCGCTAAATCTTGCATTGTATATTGTATATCAAATCAGATTTTCTTTTTGTCATTTGGTCGTTTAATATGGTTAAAATGCATCTCTTATATACTCTTACGGAGGTTTTGATGCTTTATAACACAACCATTGAGCGAACTAACATTTTTATTGAATATTTAAGATTAGCCAATGGCTTTAAAGTGGAACATCAATGGTGACCCCTGCCTACTTTTTTTCAAGTTGTTGTCTATCTCAAGCTTTTAGAATGTATTTTAATAGCTTTTGACGAATATAAGATTTACACTAAGTATGGGACAACCATACTATAAAGAGGGGCAGAAACAAATGTACCTTGGTATGGAACTTCATGAAGGATCCGAAACCCAAAGTCCTAAAGAAACCACTCTACCCATCTCAATTTTCAATTTCACTATATTAGGGTGCATTAGATATTCAATACTATTGTGTCAACTAGCAAGGTGCACCAAAAAGCACTTTTATCCAGGCATCTCGGTGAGTTTTGTGTGTGCAACCACTTTTACCGCTCTCCCTATGGATATTAGTTGGTGGTACTACGGGGTATAAGGAGTTTTAAAAATATATTATTGAGAGTATAGTGTTCCACATTTTGAACAACAGAGTTATGACCGACTACAAAATAAATAGAATTGAAAGACTAGAGACATATCTTAGGGCATCTCCAAGGGTATGCATCTAATTACATCCTCTACTTGAATGTGAACGCCCCTACTTGTCTGGATTTTTAGTGGTACCCATGGCGTCCCTTACTTGTCCGACTTTTTGTCAAACTCAACTTTTCACATTTTCAACATTCAACAACAATTCAACAATAGATACAACGTGCATTCAACAACAACAAAAATCAACAATTATGCATGACAAACAATTCAACAAAAGTTCATAATACATATTCAACAGACTGAGTGAATCAATGTCCACCACGATTTCCATGGCGCACATTGATGTTTCTATGCATCATGCGAACCCGCTTCACCGCATTCGCATACATGATGCTAGTGTTGATTGATGCCCTCTTTGCAACAATGTTCACCTTCTCTCTCTCAAGTGCAATACTCCCCTTCTCAAGTCTAATCTTCCTTGATTGTATCTTCATGAGTTCTTTGAACCTCTCTTCCTTCTTTCTTTTATTTTTGCACTTGGTATCTATTTGTTGGACATGATGGTCCTAGCATGGGAGGAGTGGGGATGGGTGGGGGTTCGGGTGAGGTCCGTGTGGGGATTCCGGATAGCCCGGACAATTAGGGGAGCACCTTGGATGCTTTTTTTTGTCGGAAAACACAAGAGAAAAGGGTAGCGTCTTTTTTTGTCTGAAACACGGTACATGCACAAACATGTACACATTCACACTACCCTATAAGCATCTTATAGTCGACGGACACATTATACCATTCAAAGAATAACACAGAAATGCTTAAAATAAACTCAGGGAACATGCGTGTACCCGAGTCTAGTTTTTTGACTTGAACTCGAATAGATTAATCCCACACAAGAATCAAACTATGTGAAGTATATTTAGTTTGCGCTCCGGGGTGCAAGAAGAGGGAGGGTTACTGGAACCGGGCTCGGCCTCTTAAATTAATTATCTTTCCACCAAGGAGTGAGTACAACCATTACATCCATATCAAAGTTCCACACTGCCTATCTTATCTTCTTTTCTGAATACAATACAGACGCAAGCGCTCATACATACACGCATACATTCATCCCTATGAATGCACGCACGCACACCCTATCCCTTATGGGCATATCATCTTGAGATTTACGAAGTCGCGGTAGGCGCCTCTTCGTCGACGGGAACGTCTCCTCCCACTGAAAGTATGTCGCCGGAAATCCGAAAATAAATCCCGAAATAATGCGAGACCAAGACTTGAACCCTGATGGATTAAGAATACCACTGTCTCTCTAACCATCCAACCACAGGTTGGTTCACATTGCGTATTTTATCTATCTATCCTAAAGGGCAGCAATACAACATTGTGCACCGTAACCTATCATCAGTATCTTCATCATATCACGTAGCCATTATGAAAATGCCGTCCTACTATCCAGTGAATATTAATTATGGAATGCACGGGAAGGCGTGATTAAGTGCGGGGACGGCTTGACCAGTCTCTTGCTAGCTAGCTTAATATGATGCCGCTGTTCTATCATAGGCCATTAGTTGTTACTTTGTTGGACTAGCTCGCTATCTTGCTGGCCATGTATGTTTCGCGGCGAACGGACAATGGCCGGTGCAATCAGCCATTCAAAACCTCACCTTTTGTTTCTACCATCGTCTCACCACAATTCCAATCTTAATTTTCTTGGCCACACCTAATTCTGCCATGTATGCACCAAGATAGCTGCATTGATTACCTGTTTACATTTTTCATGTCGAACAACCCTCCCTCCCCGAGGCGCTCCCGCGAAGAACCCTAGCGCCGCCGGGGGCGTCGCCAGCCTAAGGCCGCGCGGTGCTGCCGACGACGGGGCTGCCCCCCCCCCCCTAGATGCTGGCCGTCGCGGGGCACCTCCTCTCTGATCGGTGGTGTCGACCGTCGGGCCGGCCCAGCTTCGGCTCCCCCTCCTCCTGGCGTTCTAGTGGCCGGCGGTGCCGCTTCCTCCCTCCCCGGCACGGCCCATGGGGATCCGGTGTCCTGGGACGTGTTGGCTGCGGATCTGACCTCCTGCCCAGATCTGGACGGTGTGGCAGTTGGCGATGGCAAGGGGAGGTCGACGGCCCTGTTTAGGTGGTGGCGCTGCAGTTGGTGTTCGTCTGCTCCAGTAGGGTGGTGGGGCTCTGGCTAGACCTAGCCAGCGCGTGGTGGCGCTGGTGTGGTGGTGGTGGTGGTGCGCGTCCGCTTTGCTGACGACTGGTGGGCGGGCGGCGCGTGTTGGGGCACCGACCCGGCTTGGCTGTTGCTCTGACTATGGGCGGCGGCGGTGTGGTGGCTTGGCTCTCTCGGTGTGGAGGCTTTCATTCGTCGTGTCGGCATCACGGCAGCTTGGTGGTTGGCTTTCCAGCGTTGACTTGTTTGTAGGCGGCCCGTTTCGACCTTAGATCCCTCTCATCGTCGTCTGGTTGCTACCTTCGTCGAAGGTTCGGCCCTCCCCCGACTATGATCCATCGTTTGTCTCGCGCTCGGCAGCAAGACCGAGCTCGTCTCGTGCCCAGTAGCAGGACCGACCTCGTCTCGCGCCCAGCAGCAGGACCGTGCTCGTCTCGTGCCCGGCAGCAGGACTGAACTCGTCTCACGCCCGGTGCCGCAGGATGGGTTGATGGAAGCCAATTTTGGCCGGCCTATTGGGTTTCGATGTTGGGGGCAGCCCAGGGGTGTGAAAGGCAGGTCCTTTCCGCTCATATCTTTGGTTGGGGTAGCGGTGGGTCTCTAGTGAGGTAGTGTCAAGGTCTTGTATGCGGGGTGGCGGCCCTGGTGATGGTTCTGCGGTGCTCATGGGCAGAGCCCGTGGTTAGGTGCTGCCCGGTGCCCATGGCCATGTGGGCGGCATGGTCACCGAGGTGTGGCGTCCGGTGGTGGTGAGTATTGTACAGGGTGAAAACCTGATATATCTTCGGACGGACCGGTGGCCGCGAAGCTTGTTCCCTTTTTGAAGACATTGTCACGGCTCTTATTGCCTGTCGTGTTGCTCCAGGAGAAACTCTGATCTTCGGGTCGGGCGGTGGCGGCGCTCTGGTGTCATAACCTTCCTGAAGGCGCCGTCTTGAAACACACGGTTCATCGTATGCGGCTTCATCTCTTTGCGGTGACGTGTTCACGGTTGAGGACTTCGATTGCTCTTGCTGTATTAGGGGTAGTGTTGCTGCGCTCAACGTCTATGAATCCAGCCTTGGGTGTGTGCATGTGTTATGATGACGTGCGTTTGTATCTGAGTTATGGTTGGTTTTTATTTTATATATAAAGCAGGGCAAAAGCTTTTTTTGATAGATAGCTGCATTTAAGATTCTATAGATAGCCGAGTAACATGCACTCATGCATGATGCATCTTCTAAAATGATGCTGTCCGTTGGCAGGTCAATGTAGGCCACTAGCTAGTGACCGCTCTTTTGTGTTCTTTTTAGCCGACCTGGTAGTACAAACAGTGCAACGTTGAAAAACAGTACAAAGTTGATGTTGTCGTCGCTAATGTTAGGTAGCCTGACTCTATACACATTGGCGATGCTCCTGGCACGGACGAGGATATGCGACATGGAGAATTTGGGTGACATGTTTTTTCTAGCTAACGTGTTAGAATAAATCCGAGGCATACCGCCGATCATCCGAAGACCAAGCAATCACACGAGCACAACATCGGGATTTGTTAACTGAGGTTCACCGATATGGTTACATCCCCGGGGCCTGACTATGGACGCTCTTCCATGATACCGCTACAATACCACACCCGGTCGCCCTGGACACCGGCACATGCCGCCGGCTTCCCCTGCGTTCCGGTGCTATTATGTTGGCATAGGTTACATCATGTGTCTACCTCCGCTATATAAGAGAGGCCTAGGATACAAGTGTCCTACTTGGACACGACTCCATATCCTGTAAACACAATACAACTACAAGTCCAACTGTAACCTACCTTGTACACAATATTCGACACAACTCCAACAAACTCCACCTTGACGAATATTTTCCACCACCTTGAGTTCGTCAATGCATCATACTTCCATGTACATTGGACTTGAGCTTATCCCATGAGTACCGCTGCTACTCCAAAGACTCCATGTGACTCCACCTGCAACTTGTAGTCCCTCCTTTTCTTGACCACCGTCAACACTCGAGCAAAATTAAGTTCCTTGTTACTCTAGCTTGTGCTCCCAACTTTCAGAGTATCCGTCCAACGCCATCACACACCGATCTCTGACCTGCGTGAAAGTGAACAACTCACATATTGGGTGTCACACATAAGAGTTACCTGAACTCAACATCACCGCTCCTTTTTTGACCGCATGTCTGAAACATGAAAGAATTTCACCGTTGCTTGTAGTCATCCCGAGTCAAATTCGCAGTTGTCTCACCACATGTATGACCACCAGAGCCTTGGCCCGTCTTCATGTCCCGTGCATGCCGCATGCCTCGCTGCTATTACCGCGTCGAGCCTCCGCTTTCCTGGTCGAGTCTCAAGGGTCGCAAAACCACACCATTCAACCCCCACTGCAGAGTACCACCGATCATCACCGACCGATGACGAGTTTCACGCTTTCATCAGACCACTGGGCTCCAGTCTGAATTGCGTGTCACTCGCTTTTTCCCCCTGCTGAATAGGCTTCGACCCCGTCGACTTACGCCGTAGCCCCTCAATCCAGCTCCACCTTCAACATGACTCCATGGTAGATGATCAGTCCACCCCTTCACCTCATCGACTTCAAGCTTCGTGTATACACCACCTTGAATCAATCCCGCGCCATAGTCTTGTGAAGCCACACAAGCCCTCGGGGCCTGCGCCACGTGTTTCCACGCCCAGAAGTGGGTCACCATCGGCATCACACTCCTATGTCGTCGTCGCTGATCCCACCACCGTCTTCTGTATCAACCGACTTGCGTCGATCCGTCAGACTATCTAGTCCGACCCAGCCGAACTTGTCCGTCTGCATGGCACGCTCGAGGCTCCCAAATCGTCTTCCAAGAATTTTCATCCATCACATGATAATTCCATCTTAGCTTAATTGACTTCCCGCAACGCCCTCAAGCATCCCTGTTGTGCCAACAAATCTTTCACCATTGTCTGCCATAACCCAAGGTTTCCTGTTCCGTGAACTTCTCCACCTCAAACCCGATGCCCGATGGCGTCATGATTCTTTGTACAACTGCCCTTGTGAAAAAATAACCAAGCTTCCAACACGTGCTCAAGTACACAAGATGCACCAGTAGCAAATTCGTACCAAAAATCTTTCCTGTACTCACGTGTATTAGCTCGCAGGCAAAACTTCCAATGCTAATAATTGCTTTGTGAACGTCTCCTGCTAATTCCAATGGATGCATATCCCTTGATGGTTTTATTTCGCCGATTGATTTGCCTGCCTATCGTTGCACACCAGGACTCGGTCCTCTTGTTTCTTTTGTCCAAACAAATCTCACGATGTCTTAGCCATCACGTGCTATTCTGGCTGAGCCTCCGTTGATGTAACACAACTTTAGCCTTCTGTACACCCGTGCAATCACCGACGTTTCAATCAGATCGATCCGATCCGATCCGATCTGTCGCTCTGGCACGCGTTATGCCGCCGCCGCTTCCACGTTTCAACGTTGCCCCTGCCAGCTGCTACACGCACTACAGCTTCCGATTGCCTTGCATGTCCATCCCGTCCGGCCGCAAACCGACGACTTCTGCGACAGAGATCCTCCAAACGGATTCTTATGGCCGTCGTCTTCACACCGAATCTGATACAACCCATCCTCCAGATCAACACGACCGTCCATCGGATTATGCAACCTAGCTCATGATACCACTTGTTAGAATAAATCCGAGGCATACCGCCGATCATCCGAGGACCAAGCAATCACACGAGCACAACATCGAGATTTGTTAACGAGGTTCACCGATATGGCTACATCCCCGGGGCCTGACTATGGGCACTCCTCCCCATGATACCGCTACAATACCACACCTGGTCGCCCTGGACACCGGCACATGCCGCCGGCTTCCCCTGCGTTCCGGTGCTATTATGTTGGCATAGGTTACATCGTGTGTCTACCCCCGCTATATAAGAGAGGCCTAGGATACAAGTGTCCTACTTGGACACGACTCCATATCTTGTAAACACAATACAACTACAAGTCCAACTGTAACCTATCTTGTACACAATATTCGACACAACTCCAACATAACGGAGGGAAACAAGATTGCTAATGGTGTCCATGTGCCCCTAGCGTATCCGGCCCCGAAGGTGCGTGGGGCCCACAGGCAGCCCCTGGACCTTTCCTTTCGCAGGAGTTCATCCTTTATGAAGGCCTCTTTTGGTTTGTACGAAATTTAGAGGAACTCTACAGGATAGGATTTGCAAAGGAAAAATTTCTTGGTAGCCATTTGATTTGTAAGAATGTATTTCTATTCCTATGTAGGATAGAAATCAATCCTTCACATTTTGGAGGTAAAAAAACCATTAGCTTAGACTCAATGGAAAAATTTCTATCTTATGCATCAAATTACATCTCTTTCTCTATAGGAATTGAAATGCATGTCGCTTCACTTTCTATGATTTTCCTATTCCTATAACATTCTTATCCCATGAACCAAAGGAGGCCTTACCTTCGCCTGATGTTTTTCAGATTTATTTAGTTTGGGAAGGTCCTGGAATCACCAACACAAAATAATGCAATTCCGCCCTTTGATAATTTATTAGTAGGTTGGTCAAAAAATTATAAAGTATTGCATAAAATGATAAGAAATATGCAAGAAAATTTAGAAAGTTATAGATACGTTCTGGATGCATCAAGGCTCAAGACAAAAGAGTGTGTACCAAAAAAGTGGGGCAACACTTGAGAGGTCAGGGCGAGGCGCGAGTGCAAAAAGGCCAGGTATTTCGGTGTTGTCGATGTTCTGAGTCTGACAGTATCGTCGAATGACGACTAATTTGTTTATAAGGGAATGGAGTGGTGGATCAAGAAGGTAGCACATGAAACACGTGATCTACCTAGGTTCAGACCCTCCCTGCTGAGGTAATACCCTAGTCATGCCTACTTGGGCTGCATTGCTCGAGTGCTCACTGATAATCAGGAAGATCACTCAAGATTTTGTCTTGGGTTACAAGTTCTTGGGTGTGATAGCCAAGGAGGAGGAAGGGGTACGTGGAAACCCTACAACTAGATGGCCCTAGAGAATCTTGGACCCCCTCCCCCCAAAGAGCCGTCATAGCTCGCCTTATATACCTAGTCGAGCTACGGTTACATGATTCAGGCCAGACTAAAGGTGGGCTCGTGCCACCAGGTTGAGTCAAACCCTGTTGCGCAGCAGTAGGTTAGTGCTGCTTTGACTCACAAGCAGACGTGGCATCCACCATTTCACCTGGGCGTGAGTGATTGACTCTGCATGCTTAGAGATAACTTTGGCAGCCCTTTGCCTGGCTAGCGGTACCCAGGTGTCATATCCTCGTTGGGCATGGTCGGGGAGATTTGGGAACTTGACTACATCATAAAAAAGATCTGCCATGTTCCGTGTTTGATAGGTCAAAGATGTTTATTTCAATACTAAAGGTCATGACCTCTCTGCGGTGGTTTTACCTCCACCAACCACTAGCGTGTCTAAGCAAGTCAAATAGATCCCTCCAAAAGATGAGCCATGTGTATTGGACAAAGTATGGTATTTAGTTGTAGTATGATTACATTTAGTTGAAGTATGCCATTATTGTATATTGATCATTATTGTAAATGTTGCTTATACTAATAAAAATGAGAGCGGAATTGCCGAGGTGACAAAAAAAAGATGTGCCAGGTGGCGCCAAATAAAAAGTAAAAATAAATAACGACGAGTGAGAGAAGGAGCAACACCACTTTTCTCTTTAAGAAACACAAAGTTTATTGCACCGATGAATTTACTTCATTGCATTGTAAATATATTTTAAAAAATAGCTTCATGGCATCATCATACTACATGGGGAACATATCTTATAGAACTTGGCTTGTATATTTATTCTAATAATGAGCCCTCAAGTTGTTTAGGTCTTTGTGAGCAATCAAGTTAGATGCACCCCACTTAGGCCATTGGAGAGATCCTTAGTCGCTTTTGTACGAGTGCACACATACAATATGGTAACACTATAAGTTATGCAGTATGCTATGATAAAAGATGGAGGGATGCAGTAACGAAAAAACTCATAAGTTTAGAGTTATGATCTATGGGAGTATGATGAACCTATAACTTAAATCTAAGGTTGGGTTTACCTTCAAAAAAATTCAATAGATAGTCGTGTTGGTCATTGGAAACTCAATCATAAGTACATGTGTTGTGTAACCACATTGTGAGATAATCCAGAGGTAAGATTGTACATAAATCGCATTGGTAGAATAGTGAGATGCATATTTTGCACTGTCTATAGACTTTGTCCATGAAATATGGGAAGAAGTTACATAAACACCTATCAACTTAAGTTCTAGTAAAGTAGACAATGTAAGTTCATAGAGGTTGTGTAAGTGGCATGCATGACTCAAGATGATAGAAGGCCAACCTACTTGCTCCTTAGGGGTTTGACAGTCATTACTCCACATCCATATTGAAAGTGCTACAATAATCTCTTCCATTTGAGGGTATCAACCGGACCTTCTAGTATGAGCCCTATAAACTTCATGGTCTTCTCAAAATGGGCGTATGTACTCCCACAAGCCTGGTAATGCCATTGGAGACATGCACAATTTTGACATATGGAAACCTTAAAGAAGTGGTCGAAGAGATAGAGCATGAACATGTTGTTCAGCTTATGACTGACAATGGGCTAAACTTCAAGAAAGCTTGTCTTCAACATGTTGCAGAGTATCCTCATATTCCATGGCAGCCTTGTGCGGTTCATGCATTTAACCTTATTTGAAGAGATTGGATGGTTTCCAGAGATTGATGCGGTATAAGAGGATCTCTGGATTATTGTGAAATTATTCTACTTTGCATGCTAAATACATAAGAAAATTGGTGTGACCTACCAACACAAGATTTTCAACTAACTTTATGATCCCACGAAGCTTCTGAGATCAGAAATAGAAATTCAAGTGTGGATGACATATCGAGAGTGAACAAAAAGTAGTTAAGAGTTGAGAGCTTGGTTATGTCTACACCTGCGCTTGCTTCATAAGTGGAAATATAGTACTTGGATTGCAGAGGTGGTGGCGCGATGCTTCTATTTTCCATCATATAGGCGTTTCATGCTTCCTACCAACTTATACACATTTGGATCTCCGGCAGAGGTAATTGGGTCTTAACACAGCGGTGAAACTGGTGTGGTGGATGCTCGGTTCTAGTGTTATTAGTAGTAGTCAGTGTGGGCTCTAATCAAGCTTTACTTATCGGCAGGGTCAACACTCCTCGATCTAGAGTGTGAGAACAAGGGCCCTTAAATGCGTCTTATTAGGCATCGTAGCATGGTATGATAGGCGTTTGATGATGTTGGCACACTTCCCTCTTGTTTCTAGTGTTGCTTCATGTCCCAGCCCTTCTTCTCATGCGCTTGTCAATCGATGTCTACCACACAACTTGTTCTTGTGGACTCGTGTTGGGCCTCCAAGCGCAAAGTTTTGTAGGACAGTAGCAAATTTCCATCAAGTGGATGACCTAAGGTTTATCAATCCATGGGAGGTGTAGGATGAAGATGGTCTCTCTTGAACAACCCTGCAACCAAATAACAAAGAGTATCTTGTCTCCCCAACACACCCAATATAATGGAAAATTGTATAGGTGCACTAGTTCGGCAAAGAGATGGTGATAAAAGTATAGTATGGATGATAGAAATATATTTTAATAATCTGAATAAATAAAAACAACAAGGTAGCAAGAACAAAAGTGAGCACAAATGGTATTGCAATGCTTGAAAATGAGGCATAGGGTCCGTACTTTTGCTAGTGCAATCTCTCAACAATGCTAATCTAATTGGATCACATAAGAATCCCTCAACGTGCGATCAAGAATCACTCCAAAATTCCTATCTAGCGGAGAACATAAGAAGAAATTGTTTGTAGGGTACGAAACCACCTCAAAGTTATTCTTTCCGATCAATCTTTGCAAGAGTTCATACTAAAATAACACCAAGTTATCCTTTTTGGTCGATCTATCCAAGAGTTCATACTAAAATAACACCATATGATACGCATCAACCAGCTCTAATGTCACCTAGATACTCCAATGTCACCACAAGTATCCATGAGTTAATTATACAAAACACATCAAACAATTTCAGATTCATAATACTCAATCCAACACAAAGAACCTCAAAGAGTGCCCCAAGATTTCTACTGGAGAAACAAAGACGAGAACATGCATCAACCCCTATGCATAGATTACCCCAATGTCACCTCGGGAATCTGCGAGTTGAGTGCCAAACATACATCAAGTGAATCAATATGATACCCCATTGTCATCACGGGTTTCATAGCAAGACGTACATCAAGTGTCCTCAAATCCAAAAAAGTATTCAATCCAATAATAACGAAATCTCAAAGGGAAAACTCAATTCATCACAACAAGATAGAGAGGGGAAAACACCATATGATCCAACTATATTAACAAAGCTCGCGATACATCAAGATCGTGCCAAATCAAGAACACGAGAGAGAGAGAGAGAGAGAGAGAGAGAGAGAGAGAGAGAGATTAAACACATAGCTACTAGTACAAACCCTCGGCCCCGAGGGTGGACTACTTCCTCCTCATCATGGTGGCCGCCGGGATGATGAAGATGGCCTCCAGTGATGATTTTCCCCTTCGGCAGGGTGCCGGAATAGGGTCCAGATTGGTTTTTCATGGCTACAGAGGCTTGTGGTGGCGGAACTTCTGATATAGGGTTATTTGTGGGGGTTTCTGTATTTATAGGATTTTTGGCGTTGGTTTCACGCAAAGATGGGCCTCGAGGTGACCACAACCCACTTGCACACAGGCAAGGGCCCAGGCGCGCTCTGGTGGGTTGTGCTCACCTTCTCCACCTTGGTCCTCCCATGAAGCTTCTAGTGCCTCTTTTGTTCCAAAAAAATTGTCAAAAAGTTTCGTTACATTTGGGGAACTTTTATTTCTGCACAAAAAACAACACCACGGTAGTTCTGCTGAAAACAGTGTCAGTCGGGTTAGTTCCATTCAAATCATACCAAAGCCATATAAAATTGTTGTAAACATAGCATGAATACTTCATAAATTATATATACGTTGGAGACGTATCATCGATTTGGTATCAAGTTCTTGGTCCTATGTTTGAGCTGCATGGTCCTTACTGTGTCGAGCACCACTTTGTCCCTTTGTTGATGGCCCTCATAGGCCATTCGGTGTCCTAATATTTCCCCTGGATGGAAGCCTTGAATGGTCTCATCACTAGTGCATAGGGTCGCCCGGTGAGCTGATGTTGTGGCTCGCGGTGGGTTGCATGTGGGATTGTTTGTCGATACTACCTCTGTCCTGGTTTATAAGTCCTCTTTCTATTTTATGCCAGATTTTGACTAGAGATTTAACTAATAAAATATGAATGCATGTCACCAAAAGTTGTAGGCGTTGGATTCGTATTTGAACATAGTTTCCAATTATATTATTTTTATAACATGCATTAACATTTTGTTAGTTAAATTTAAGGTCAAAATTTGGCACAGAATATAAAGGGAACTAATAAACCAGGACGGAGGTAGTACTCGCTTAGTGTAGTTTGTTAGCATCTTGTTGTGCCATCTTGATCATTGACATTCAAGCAAAGACAAAAAGGATAACTCAATACCTTGTATATATCGTTGTGGAAATTTGACTTTATTAATTCAAAAATAAGACCAAGTGAGGACATCAGAAGCACAACTTTGCTATTTCACATAAACCTAAAATAGGATAACGGTTTGTTGATTTTGCTCACAGTTACATGCATGCAAGGGAGAATACTAGACGGATATCGAGAAACAAGATTCACGGGAGGAACCCTGGCTCCTCAGCGATTTGGGCTTCCTGGTCGTTGGATCGTTTTGCTTGATGCAATCTGGGCAGTCGGATTGAGCCCTGGGACGACCTCGCCCGTCAGATCAAAGAGGTGCTCCTGTATCAATCAATAGTTTCACCCCATTCATGCCATCGGGTGTAAATAGTCTGCCCCGCCGAGGGCATTTTCATCATTTCATGCTTATGCATATAAAAGGCGGTCGCTCCCGTGGAGATGACCTAGCTGTCTCTCTCCCGCGGCCCCTCCTCTTCCTCCCATCCCCCTCCTTCGCACTCGCTCAATCCGCCGTCGCTGCCTCGGTCGCCGGTCAATTTCGGCCGCTCCGATGAGCTCCGGCGCCGCCCAACACACACACACACACACACACACACACACACACACACACACACACACACACACAAACACACACACGACTGCTCCTCGAGGAGCTCTGCCACTTTCACTGCCTCGATCTACTTTTCTTCGCCTCCCATGGTCGCCTGATACGTCTACAACGTATCTATAATTCTTGATTGTTCCATGCTATTTTAGTATCAATTTTGGAGGTTTTAGATGTCATTATATGCAATTATATATCATTTTTTGGGACTAGCCTATTAACTTAGTGCCCAGTGTCAGTTGTTGTTTTTGCATGTTTTTGGCTTTTCAGAAAATCAATATCAAATGAAGTCCAAATGGAGAAAAAACTTTGAATTAATTTTTCTGGACTAGAAGGGACCCTAGAAGGTTCGGGAGGAGGCCATAAGAGCCACGAGGGAGCAACAAGCCCTAGGGGGGCGCCCCACTGGGCTTGTGGGCCCTTCATGGCACATCCAACCCTAATTCCACATCCATAAATACTCAAATATTCCCCTGACATCAGGGAGACACCCAAAATACCTTTTCCACCGCTGCAAGTTTCAGAACCACGAGATACCATTTGGAGGCCTTCTCCGGTACTCTGCCAGAGAGGGAATCGATCATGAAGGGGCTCTACATCAACCTTGCTGCCCTTTAGATGATGCTTGAGTAGTTTACTACAGACATACAGGTCCATAGTTAGTAGCTAGATGGCTTCTTCTCTCTATTTGATCTTCAATACAATCTTCTCCTCGATGTTCTTGATGTTCTTGGAGATCTATTCGATGCAATGACTTTTTCCGGTGTGTTTGTTGGGATCCGATGAATTGTGAGTTTATGATAAGATCTATCCATGAATATTACTTGAGTTTTCTCTGAACTCTTTTATGCATGATTACTATATCCTCATATTTCTTCTCTGGTTTATTGGTTTGTTTGGCCAACTAGATTGATTTATCTTGCAATGGGAAGAGGTGCTTTGTAATGGGTTCGCTCTTACGGTGCTCAATCCCAGTGATAGAAGGGAACATGACATGTATGTATCATTGCTATTAAGGGTGAAAAGATGGGTTGTATTCATATGTGAGTTTATCTTGTCTACATCATGTCATCTTGCTTAAGGCGTTACTCCATTTTTCCATGAACTTAATACACTAGATGCATGCTGGATAGCGGTCGATGTGTGGAGTAATAGTACTAGATGCAGAATCGTTTTTGTCTACTTGTCTTGGACGTGATGCATATATATGTTCGTTGCCTTGGATATCGCCATAACTACTTGTCTTGGACGTTATGCCTATATATGTTCGTTGCCTTGGATATCGTCATAATTATTTGATTTTCTATCAATTGCTCTACAGTAATTTTTTTACCCACAGTATGCTACTGTCAAGAGAGAAGCCTCTAGTGAAAACTATGGCCCCCGGGCCTATCTTCTATCATATATTAAAACCAAAAATACCTTGGTGCATTTTTTCTTTTATTTCTTTTATTTTATATTTTTGTTCGATCTATCTATCAAAAACTATACAATTTAATCTTGCTAGTAACCATCAAGGGATTGACAACCCCTTGTTCGCGTTGGGTTGCAAGGATTTGTTATTTGTGTGCAGGTGCTGCTAACGAGTCTTTGCTTGGTTCTCCTACTGGATTGATAATCTTGGTTTCATAACTGAGGGAAATACTTATCTCTACTATACTGGATCATCCTCTCCTCTTCGAGGAAATCCCAACGTAGATCACAAGTAGTAGAAAGAATTTCTGGCGCCGTTGCCGGGAAGACATCATCAACAACTAGAAAGTACCATTGCATAAATTTTCATCTTCTTTCATTTACATTATTTTCCATTTCCCCCTCGTTTTCATCTCCCCCACTTATAAAACATTTTATTGAAAAAAATAACACAAAATGTTCTACTTTGTTGCTTTGCTTGTTTGTTTGCCATAATTGTGTGCTTATTGGATATCATAAAACAAAAATTTATGGATCCTCATCCACTTGCTAATCTTTTTAAAAGATGCAATTATGATAAACCAATTGCTAGTGAATTGATTTCACTAGATTATCTTTATGAAGTTTTGCTTGAGATTTGTGAATCTGAAAATTGTGATGAAGTGTTAAAAGAAGAAATTTACAAAGTGATTCACGATAGCTCCTTGAATGAAAAGCATGATTGCAATGATGTTATTATAAATTCTATTAATGTCAGTTGTGCTAATAATATGAAAAACCCTAAGCTTGGGGATGCTAATTTTGCTATGTACACTACTTATTGCAATGATCATGATTGGGGGTGATTATTCATATGATCTTGAAAATTTATTTAAGCCTCATGATGAATATGATATTGATAATATTTTTTGCAATAATATTGAAAGTGGGTTTGGAAGAGTCCCAACTTTAGGTATTAATGATCCCACTACTTTGGAGAATGATCAATTTTATGAATTTTTTTGATAAAAGTGGGCTTGGAGAGGTCATGACTTTATTTGATGATAATCCCACTATTTTGGAAGAGTGTCAATTTTGCATGCATGTGGATCATGTAGAGAACATGTTATGTGATAGCTATATTGTTGAATTTGAATATGATCCCACATGTAATTATTATACGAGAGGGAAATATGGTTGTAGTTACTAAATTACTTCTCTTCATGTTGAGAATGTCTATGTTTTATTCTTCTTCCTTGCATATGCTAGTCTTTGCTTGTTTGATAATTTGTTTGCTTATAAAATGCATATGCATAGGAAGTATGTTAGACTTAAATGTGATTTTCACATGCTATATAATGCTCTCTTTGTGCTTCAATTCTTGTCTTTCATGCGAGCATCATTAAAATTATCAATGCCTAGCTAAGAGGCTTTAAAGAAAAACGCTTGTTGGGAGACAACCCAATATATTTTGTTTTCTATTTTTATGTGAGCACAAAATTATGCTACTATTATGATTGTGTTTTAGTGTTTGAGCCAAGCAAATACTTTGGGATGATTTGGGTGATAGATGCTTTGATTCTGTGCATTAAGGGCATGACCAGTGGTCCAGCTTGGACAACTGCCCCATGGTTCCACGTCAGATGCATGTTGTCGTGGAGAAAATCGGTGAAAAAAGACTATAGCTTGCAGAGGCTTGGTATAGCTTGTAGAGGAGCTAGGTTCTTTGCCAAAAAGTGTGGTCCTCCAGGTGAGAAAGGTAAGAAAGAGAGAGAGAGTGTGTGCTGTGAGGAAAACCCGAACAAGATGCAAGTAAAGCTGGTGGAGGGAGAGTCACCGGGGGACCTGGTAACATGCATGAGACCACCCATGTGTTGGGTAATTTTTGTAATGCATGTAGCTTCAGATTTTTTTTATCTAGTTGGAAGATGGGGCAATAGCATGGTACTGCCTCCATTGTACATGCCCTAACGGAAACTTTTGCGTCCAGTAGCAGAATTGTTAAAATTTGCTGGAGCATGAGAAAAATTCTGAATTTTTTACACATGATTGATATACAAATTGCCCATGTTGCCCTAATTCTTTAGAATTCTTGGAGTTACAGAATTATGGTCAATGTTCAGATTGCTACAGGCTGTTTTATTTTTGACAGATACTGTTTTTGCATTGTTTCGCTTGTTTTGATGAAACTATGGATTGTATTGGGGGGGGGTATAAGCCATGGAGAAGTTAGAATATAGTAGCTATAATGCAAAAAATAAAATATGAATGGGTTTTCAACAATACTTAAAGTAGTGATTTGCTTTATTATACTAACGGATCTCACGAGGTTTTGTTGAGTTTTGTGTGATTGAAGCTTTCAAGTTTTGGGTGAGATCATGATGGATGAAGGAATAAGGAGTGGAAAGAGTCTAAGCTTGGGGATGCCTGAGCCACCCCAAGGTAATATTCAAGGACTCCTAAGCGACTAAGCTTGGGGATTCCCCGGAAGGCATCCCCTCTTTCTTATACCAACTATCGGTAATTTTACATGGAGTTATATTTTTATTCATCACATATCATGAGTTTTGCTTGGAGCATCGTGTATTATATGAGTCTTTCCTTTGTTTGCTTTTTAGTTTGTCACAATCATCATTGTTGCACACACTTATTTGAGAGAGCCACACGCTTATCATGATTTGTTAGAATACTCTATGTGCTTCACTTAAATCTTTTGAGCTAGGTAGTTGCTCTAGTTCTTCACTTATATATTTTTAGCACGGCAGTAATATATTTTGAAGAAATACATACACTCTCATGCTTCACTTATATTATTTTGAGAATTGATAAGATTATATTTTAAAGAAATACACTCTCATGCTTCACTTATATTATTTTGAGAGTTGATAATATTAAATTTGAAGAAATAATTGCACTCCCATGCTTCACTTATATATTTTTGAGAGTTGATAATGGTGATGGTAATTTGCACAAGATATGAGCTTGGTCCCAATATGATGAATATCCAACAAGGCTATAATAAAAACTTTCATATAGATCATTGGATATGATAAGCTTTAGTAAGAATATTGGTGTTAAGGTTTGTGATTCCCTATGCATGCACGTAAAGTTAATGGTTATGCAACGAAGTTACATCCTACTTATGGTGTATTATTCAGTGTTAGTTATGTTCAATGCATGTTTATGACCTTTTTCGTTTTTTTGGTTGGTCACTTCTCAATCTATTTGCTAGCCTCCACTTGTACTAAGCGGAAATGCTTGTGCATCCAATTTCTTAAACCTAAAGTTGTGCCAAATGAGTCCACCATACCTACCTAAATGCGGTATTTACATGCCATTCCAAGTAAATTTGCGTGTGCCAACTCTAATTTTTCAAAATGAATTTCCGTTTTGTGTGCCCGTACCACTCATGAAGCGGCAGGGGGTGGACAATATTTTCCATGCTAGGTATGTTATTCTCATGATGAGTGTTTATTCAGTTGTCATTGCATGAGAGTGTGGCAGGTAAAATGTGAATAATAATAATAAATTCCTTGGAAAGTGTTGGTATGGAAGGAACCCGTGGATACAGCTAGCCATGGATTGTGAAAGCATGGTGGAAAGGAAATAAACTTTACTTTCTATTTGGGAACCACCTATAATTTGTCTAGCATGGAAAATATTGGGAATTCTCGATCGTTTTCGTTGACAGAAGCATGCCTCTCAAAATAGTTTTATCTCTAATTTAAGCCTTGAGCTCTGGCATCTCTACAAATCTTTGCCTCCCTCTGCGAAGGGCCTTTCTATTTACTTTTACACATTTTTAAATTTTTATTCGAGTCTGCATCTTCTCTTATAAAGCACCAACAAGGGAACACTATTGTCATACTTGTGCATCGGATGTAGCTAACGTTGAGTGTGTTTCATGAATGGATCAATGACTGGGCTAATGGGCTAGGGATAACTTTCTTTAGTGGTGA
Source organism: Triticum aestivum (assembly GCF_018294505.1). NCBI lineage: Eukaryota > Viridiplantae > Streptophyta > Magnoliopsida > Poales > Poaceae > Triticum > Triticum aestivum. The sequence continues at coordinate 543,770,407 of NC_057801.1, forward strand.
TATTTTGGAAGACATGGTTGCTTGTTGGTATACTTGAGTGTTGATAAACATCAATGCCAAATGATAGACTATTGCTTTGAAACACACAAGTCTAAATATCCATGCTACAAAAGAAAACATTATATGATAAATGTGATAGGTAGAATTCCACATCTAATTTTTTTTTATCATTTACCTACTCGAGGACGAGCAGAAGTTAAGCTTGGGGATGCTCGATACGTCTCCAATGTATCTATAATTTTTTATTGTTCCATGCTATTATAGTATCACTTTGGAGTTTATAAATCTTTTTTGGGACTAACCTATTAACTTAGTCCCGAGTGCCAGTTGTTGTTTTTTGCATGTTTTTGGATTTTCAGAAAATCAATATCAAACGAAGTCCAAATTGAGAAAAAACTTTGGATTATTTTTTCTAGACTAGAAGGGACTCTAGAAGGTTTGAGAGGAGGCCAGAAGAGCCACGTGGGAGCGACAAGCCCTAGGGGCGCGCTTGCCAGGCTTATGGGCCCCTTGTGGCACATCCAACCCTAATTCCACCTCTATAAATACTCAAACATTCCCCTGACATTAGGGAGACACCCGAAATACTTTTTCTGCCACCTCAAGTTCCAGAACCATGAGATCCCATCTGGAGGCCTTCTCCGATACTCGCCGAAGAGTGAATCAATCACGGAGGGGCTCTACATCAACCGTGCTGCCCTTCCGATGATGCATGAGTAGTTTACTATAGACCCATGGATCCATAGTTAGTAGCTAGATGGATTCTTCTTCTCTCTATTTGTTCTTCAATACAATGTTCACCTTGATTTTTTTGGAGATTTATTCGATGTAATGACTTTTTGCATTGTGTTTGTTGGGATCCGATGAATTGTGAGTTTATGATAAGATCTATCCATGAATATTATTTGAGTTTTCTCTGAACTCTTTTATGCATGATTACTATAGCCTTGTATTTCTTCTCTAATTTATTGGTTTGGTTTGGCCAACTAGATTGATTTATAATGCAATGGGAAGAGGTGCTTTGTAATGGGTTCGATCTTACGGTGCTCAATCCTAGTGACAGAAGGGGACATGACACATATGTATGGTCTCTAGTAAAAAGATGGGGTTTATTCATATGTGAGTTTATCTTGTCTACATCATGTCATCTTGCTTAAGGCATTGCTCTGTTTTTTCATGAACTTAAAACACTAGATGCATGCTAGATAGCGATCGGTGTGGAGTAATAGTAGTAGATGCAGAATCGCTTCGGTCTACTTTTCTCGGGCGTGATGCCTATATAGGATCATTGCCTTTGATATTGTCATAATTATTTGCTTTTCTATCAATTTCCCAACAATAATTTTTTACCCACTATATGCTATTTTCAAGAGAGAAGCCTCTAGTGAAAACTATGCCCCCCAGGTCTATCTTCTATCATATATTAAACCAAAAATACCTTGGTCCATTTTTTCTTTTATTTATTTTATTTTATATTTTTTTTCAATCTATCTATCAAAAACTATACAATTTAATATTGCTCGTAACTGTCAAGGGATTGACAACCCCTTGTTCGCGTTGGGTTGCAAGGATTTTTTGTTTGTGTGCAGGTGTTGCTAATGAGTCGTTACTTGTTTATCCTATTGGATTGATAACCTTGGTTTCATAACTGAGGGAAATACTTATGTCTACTGTACTGCATCATCCTTTCCTCTTCGGGGAAGTCCCAGCAGATCACAAGTAGCTTCGCCCCTTCGATTTCCCCTGCTAGGGTTTAAGTGGTGGAAGTGTACCTCACCTGCGGCGGCCGCCTGCTCGTTGCCTCGTTCATCTCCGCCCCTGATGGTGCTCCTGGATGTGCTATACATCACCCCATTGAGCAGCCCAAGTGCCATGATTTTGATGATGTGGCTCAAGGAGGAAGATGTGCCGCTCGTGCTCGTCGTCAGGATGGTGCAAGGCACCACTCTGACGCGGTTCCTCGCTGATTGGATGGCTTTCAGGCGCAACCCTGATAACCCACAAGTATAGGGGATCACAACAGTTTTCGAGGGTAGAGTATTCAACCCAAATTTATAGATTTGACACAATGGGAGCCAAAGAATATTTGCAAGTATTAGCAGCTGAGTTGTCAATTCAACCACACCTGGAGATTAATTATCTGCAGCAAAGTGATCAGTACAACAGTAGTATGATAGTTTTGATAATAGTAGCAATAGTAGTAGTAACAGTAACAGTGATAGCAGTGATTTTGTAGCAAGTGCAATAGTGATAGTAGCAATAGTAACTTAGCAGGAACAATATGTAGGAAAATTGTAGGCATTGGATCGGCAATTTGTTGGATGATATTCATCATGAGACAGTCATAACCTAGGGCGATACGGTGCTAGCTCCAGTTCATAAATATAATAGGCATGTATTCCGTAAATAGTCATACGTGCTTATGGAAAGAACTTGCATGGCATATTTTGTCCTACCCTCCCGTGCAGCGGGGTCCTATTGGAAACTAAGTGATATTAAGGCCTCCTTTTAATAGAGAACCGGAACAAAGCATCAGCACACTGTGAATACATGAACTCCTCAAACTACGGTCATCACCGGGAGTGGTCCCGACTATTGTCACTCCGGAGTTGCCAAATCATAACATGTAGTAGGTGACTATAACTTGCAAGATCGGATCTAGAACATGGATATAATGGTGATAACATAAACGGTTCAGGTCTGAAATCATGGCACCCGGTCCCAAAATGAAAAGCATTAAGCATGGCAAAGTCATAGCAACATCAATCTCAGAACATAATGGATACTAAGGATCAAGCCCTAACAAAACTAACTCGATTACATGATTAATATCATCCAACTCCTCATCGACCAACGAGCCTACGAAGGAATTACTCACTCCCGGTAGGGAGCATCATGGAATTGGCGATGGAGAAGGGTTGGTGATGACAAAGATCGAAGATACCCCTCTTCGAAGCCCCAAATGGACTCCAGATCTGGCCTCCCGATGAAGAACAGGAGACGATGATGGCTCCATCTTGTGAAACGCGATAATTCTTTCTCCCTCATTTTTTTTCTTCTGAAAAATAGGATTTTATAGCGTCAGTTTTAGGGTCCGCGGGGCCACCAGGTGGGGACAACCCACCTGGGCGCGCCTGGAGGGGGTGGCACGCCCTGGTGGGTTGTGCACACCCAGGTGCCCCCCTCCGGTGGTTCTTAGCTCCAGAAATTATCTTTTATTGTATAAAAAGTCCTCACAAAGTTTCGTTGCATACCGGGAACGTTTATTTCCGCACAAAAACAACACCATGGTAGTTCTGCTGAAAACAGCGTCAGTCCGGGTTAGTTTCATTCAAATCATGCAAATTAGAGTCCAAAACAAGAGGAAAAGCGTTAGGAAAAGTAGATACACCGGAGACGTATCAACTCCCCCAAGCTTAAACCTTTGCCTGTCCTCAAGCAATTCAGTTGATAGACTAAAAGTGAAAAAGAGAAACTTTTACGAACTCTTTTGCTCTTGTTTCCATAAATAAGCTTAAACAACACCCATGTTTTCAGCAAAGATTATAACTAACCATGTTGACAATAACTCTTAAAAATTATGGTAACTCATATCAATGACACAATCAACTAGCGAGCAATAATAAGACATCTCAAACGGCAACACATTGTTAAAACAACCATGATACAATATGACAATAGTGGTATATCGCTAGCTCTTTCTTAGACCGCAAAATATAAATGCAGAGCGCCTCCAAAGTTCAATCAGTGACTAAACATTGTAATTCATGGTAGAAAAGATCCAGTCATGATGCACCCAAGATTAGCTACACATAATGCATCAGCATGACAATAGTGCTCTCAAGTTCTGGCGCTTATTTGAGAAGGTATGACACAACATAAAAGTAAATAGCTAGATAGTCCCTTCACATAGGGAAGCAGTGATTTGCAGAGGTGCCAGAGCTCAAGTTTTTTAAACAGAGGTAAATGAAATTTTGAGACATGCACCCTTCTTGTTTACTTCGTGACCATCAGTTATCAATATCTTCCATGCTAAACACATTATTAGCGGTTCCCAAGCAATAAAGTAAAGGTTATTGCTCCGTAGGAGTTTTTGTTTGATTATTTATAAGTTCCTTTTTGCAATTGGGACAGGGAATCCCCATTACCGCCCCTTTCTCGTGCAATGGTGAGTGAATAAACACTCATCCTGAGAATAACCCGCTTAGCATGGAAGATACCAACTACCTCATGTCGCTCTATGAACAATCCAGGCACACAAAAAGGATATTTATTTGAAGATTTTAGAGGTGGCACATGCAAATTCACTTAGGACGGCATGGTAATACCGCATATAGGTAGGCATGGTGGACTTATCTGGAATAACTTGGGTTTCAGGTCTTTGATGCACAAGCAGAATTCCCACTTAGTATAGGCGAAGGCTAGTAAATAGGTTGAGAAGCGGCCAGCTAGAGAGCAACAACGGTCATGAACATACAGTATGCATAAGTAACATTGGATACTAGCATGAGTAGGATATGAGCACCATGAACATCAATATCATAGAGGCTATGTTGGTTTTGATTCAACTACATGCATGAACATGTACTAAGTCAAGCCACTCGAACATTCAGAGGAGTATACCATATCATCATACTACATCACAATCATTTTAACGCAATGTTGACATCCAAGATAAATCATTATCCACTCCTAGCCACTTATGCATGGCATGAGAAACCATAATCTCTAATTATCATTGCAAACATGTTTGATCATAATAGGTTGAATCATGGATACTAGGTTAAACATATTTACAAAAACAGAACAAGTCAAGTTCATACCCGTTTCTCTCTGCCATGGCTAGTCATCGAATATCATCATTATTTCCTTTCACTTTCACGACCGAACGATTTGAAAATAATAATAGTGCAAGAGTATCATGGACTAAGCTGGAATCTGCAAACATTTTATTTAAAGGGAGAAGACAAGGTAATATGGACTCTTTGTCAGATCAACAATAATGCATATGAGAGGCACTCAATATTTTCATCGTGGTCTTCTCCTTGGTATGACTCAATAAAAAGAAAAGAAATTCAGAGAAACACACTGAAATATTTTTGGAGTTTTTGTTTTTTCGTAAACAAGCAAATAGAAAGGGAAAAGAAAAAACAAGAAAACTATTTACACGGGAAAGCTTCCAACAAGTAAAAGAAGAACAAATAAATCTTTTTGGGTTTTCTTTTTAGTGCTACAACAATTTAAACTAGGAAGAAAAATCACAAAGAAGCAAGAAATATGTTTTTGGATTTTTCTCAAAGTTTTTCAAACACACAAGAAGAAACGAGAAAATAAATTTAACATGGATAATACAATGAAAAAGTGTGAATGCCGACAACTGGAAGGAAATGTGGGAACATGAATGTAATGTCGGTGGAAACACGTACTCCCCCAAGCTTAGGCTTTTGGCCTAACTTGGTAATCAGTTAGTAGCCTGTGTAATGGTCGGAGTGGTAGCTCACGGAGGCTCTCAGTGTGGATGCCTCAGCCTGCCGTGCAGCCACAACCACTGCGTTATGGGCTCGGGCCTCGCTCTCAAGAACAAAATATCTTCCCCTGTTGTGAACATTAAAGAGAGCAGGTGCAGGCAAATATGTGTCCACCACAGATTCCCTATTAAACAACAATTTATAAGTGAAATTATGGGGTTCACCTTTAAGGATCTTATGACGTTTCATTGCATCAAAATCTAGGTACTGCGTTGGTAAAATAGGATCATAGGGCAAAGGTGAAACACCCAGCTCTCTTATTAAACGTGTGGCATAAATTCCACCATAAAAATATCCACTACCAGTGTTGTGATGTAACTTGCGTGCAACAATCACTCCAAGATTATAACTTTTGTCGCCGGTGAGAGCGGTGCGTATGAGGCTCAAGTCTGGAGCACATAGTGTACTACAATCATGTTTGCCTACAATACATTTCCCATTAAATAATGCAAAGTACTGGATTGCGGGAAAATGAATGCTCTTCATTCTACCCTGCGTCACTCCTCTAGTCTCACCACAACAAAGACTAGTCAAGAATATCTCAAACTCAGATCTTGGCGGATCATCGAGCAAACCCCAGAATGGGATTTTGCAGTGGTGAGCGAATCTCTCTAAAGATAAGGTAAATGGATTTTCATATAATTTAAATGAAACCCTAGACTCACAAGGGTGGAATTTAAATCATTTGACAAATGATTCAGTGAGAGTGAGGTGTTGGTTGCACTTATCTGAAATGTAGGGACCGAGATCGGCATTGTGAACATATTGCTCAAATTCCTCCTTAATCCCCACACTCACCATATAATTGTTGCATGGCCATAAGCATGTTTTGGTGGCGGCATCTCGTATGGAACTTTCACTTGGTTCAACATAAGACTGACGAGCGGAGCTGCTACTAGAAGATGCCTCCAAGGATCTCCTCCTCGAAGAACTCCTTCCAAAGAAGTTCATAATATTCCCGTACAATTTTCTGAAAATTTTTGGGTCACAAAAATTTGTCAACAAAACTTTACAAGATTAGTAGCAACTACTCATAGGGATGTATAGAGGCCATAGCAAGCATTCAAACTACTTAGAACTCTAAGAATTTAACATGCAAGATCATCTACAGTAGCACCAATAGTAGCTAATTATTCAAAATATAAACCACTAAAGCAAAAACTAATTGGGCACATGGAGGAGTCACATACCAAGCAACAATTCCCTGAAACAGTTTCGGAAACGGAGCTTCGAGCAAAGAGATCGAAATCCGTGGTTTCAGGAGCAAGAACACGAGAGAGAGAGAGAGAGAGAGAGAGAGAGCAATGGTGATTTTTTTTCTGGAGGAATGTGGTGATGTGGGAAGAAGAGATAAGTGAGGGGGGCCACATGGGGACCACAACCCGCCATGACGCGCCTGGGGGTCCTGGCGCGCCACGTGGGTTGTGCCCACCTGGTGCACCTCCCTCTGATATTATTTGCACCAAAAATTCTTAAATAATCAGAAAAAAGCGTATTAAATTGTCAAAGCATTCTGAGAACTTTTATTTTTTGGGTCATTTTTTATGGCACGGAAAATTCAAAAAAGGCAAATCATGGCATTTTATTTTATTAACTAATAAAAGCATAAAACAAAAGGTAGGGGCAGAAGGTAGTGCTCACTAAATTGATCAACTTCATACCTCTCAAAAATGATCCATTAATAAGGCTAACAAGCCTTATTAACAACCACTTTCGATTAGCATGAAACCGAATAACTTTCATGAATCACTAAATTACCTCAACGGGGATATGAATATCCCCAACAATAAGCATTTCACATTTCTTTAACAATAGGTAGAGGTAGCTAAAAACTTCCAATAGTGATTGTCGGAGATTTTTCAATAACATTTATACCATCCACTTGGAATTGTTTCTTTGGAAAGTGCACCGTATGCTCATTACAATTCATATGAAAAGTGTCCTTGCTTCTATTGCAATCAATAACAGCTCCTGCAGTATTCAAGAAGGGTCTACCAAGGATAATCGACATGTTGTTGTCCTCAGGCATCTCAAGTATAACAAAGTCAGTCAGAATAGTAACATTAGCAACAACAACGGGCACATCCTCACAAATACCAATAGGTATGGCAGTTGATTTGTCAGCATTTTGCAAAGATATTTTAGTAGGTGTGAGTTTATTCAAATCAAGTCTTTTATATAAAGAGAAAGCCATAACACTAACACCAGCTCCCAAACCATATAAAGCAGTTTTCAAATAATTTCTTTTAATGGAGCAAGGTATAGTTGGTATTCCCGGGTCTCCAAAAATTTTAGGTACTCCATCTTTAAAAGTATAATTAGCAAGCATTTTTCAGCATTCTTCATCATCTTTATTTTTAGTTGACTTAGGTGGAAGGGCACATATTTTTGAACCCATGGTTATCTTTCCTTACCATGTTTTCTGGCAACAAAGTCTTTTTTATCATAACTTTTATTCTTTGGTTGTGGGTTATCATGATCAACAGCTGGTTCCATTTCAACATCATTGTCTGGTTCTTTATTATTTGGTTGAGTGTCTTCATGAACCTCATCATTATCTTTCTCATTATCAGAAGGTGAGTGTTCACTACCAGATTGAGTTTCAGCATCGGAGATAGAAACTTCATTATCATTATCAGGAGGTTTTTCTACTTCAGGTTCACTAGAGGCAGGCAAAGTCCTATTATTTTTCTTCTTCTTTTTCTTTTTAGAAGGACTACGTGCATCAGTGTTAATTCTTTGATAGTCTTGTTCAATTCTCTTTGGGTGTCCCTCAGGATAAAGTGGTTCCTGAGTCATTTACCTCCTCTAGTTGCTACCCTAACATCAAAGTCACTTATATTATTGTTCATTTCATCAAGCAACTCTCTTTGAGATTTAGCAACTGTAGCAGCCTGACCCAAAATCGGTCAAATCTCTGTGTCTGTACCATCCCAAGATCATGCTGGTACTCACAGTACATCGATAAAGTAATCAAAGTTCAATCACACCTGAATTTTATTACACGATTCTCATATAGAGTCTTTATTACAAGGGAATAAATTCGGCTCAAGGCCAACTCATGAGAAATAAACTACTAATGCTGCGGAAGCGTCGAAGGTAAAGCGAGTCCATCCGACTCCAAAGGGCAATCGCCAAGCGCGGAGCGTAGCCTCACTCCTGATCGGAATATACCTCTGCAACATAAGACGTTGCAGCCATGTAGGTCAGCTTTTGGAATAAGCTGGCAAGTCATGAAGAATAACAATAATAAAGTTACTACACTATATGCATTTTGGTTGTGGAGCTCTAAGTTTCATCATTTTGCGTAAAGCCAATTTTATCCTACTACAGTGGACTTGTTTGCAAATTACTACAAATTGTTGGTAGTTATTGAGATGGTTCCGCCAACCAATATCTCGTTCCCAAATTATTAAGTCATAAACCCCTCAAATTAATTCATTAGTTTCAGTGTTGAGAATTCCGAATACTTCCAAGTTCCAGAGGCTCAAATGTCCGTAACCGGGGACACGGCTAATCGATTAGATCTTTAAACTCTGCAGAGGTTTGCGCACTTTCCCCGCAAGAATCATTCCCTCCTTTTAAAGTCTTCGCACTTCATGGTGTTTGAAGACGGGACGAATGAAACAGGGTCTTCCGAAGAGTTCTTCTGGCTACTGCCGGTACCCATCCAATCCTACCGTTCTTCTACATCTCGTAGTACCGTCCAGCCAGCGTCACTACTAGGGTCAACCCAGCCAGAGCCCATAATGGCTTGCGGCTGCACAGGTAAGCTTCCGGTCATGGGGCATCCATCCTTCTCTTCGTGGCTGGGTGAAGCTTTCCGCAGGATGTCATGGCGCTTCTCCATGCATCCCGGCCACCACTGGGTGCTCCAGGGTGCCCATCAACCGTCCTCCACCCAGTAGTGATTTTCCGAAGTCCTTCTTGATCATTGTAGTTCATGGGGTTGTCATCATCATTGACTCTCACATCTTGCTTATGAATTTCACTCAACCCAAAACCCGTCTACGAGCATAGCAAAATAAACTACTTCGTCCCGGGGTCATGGTAACAAGGGGATTGGTTCATCCTACCACATGATACTACTCAAGTTTAATGACTTCAAGATTTCACTACTGCATGCGTGGTGGGGTGGTGACAATTCTAATGCACAAAAACATAGGTATAGAAATAACATGATCAAGACTTGCCTTGTTGATGATCCTCGTAAGTTAAAGAGTCGTAGTAGCAAGCTTCGCACTCCGGAAACTCTACCGAGACAAACAATGAACACAATAAGCAAAACAATAGGATCACATAACACAACATAACAAAAGTAACCTAACACAACAAAGCAACCAAAACCAAATCCAAAGGAAAACTCAAAGAAAAAATCACTCAAAGTTTCCCTACTTCAAACCATAGCAAAAAGAATAGTTTTTATATCATAAAAATTCCTTAATATAACCTAATCATGGTTTTAAGTTAACTTAACAGAAAAGGTTTCACTAAGCAACTAGGAGCAAAAGAATTAATTAAAAAGCTATTATAAAACTCATTTTAGGTCTAATCCAATTTCTATTAAGAAAATAATTTAAAAACTTTTATTAATTATAAATAAAAGTTCAACTATTAGGATGACAGAAACTAACCCTGAATAACTAATCACAAGTAAAAATAAATTAATTTACTAATTAATTTAATAGGAAAACAGGAACTAGTTAATTAATTAGGATTAATAGGATTCTGCTTTAAACTAATTATTTATTAATCCTAAAATACCAAAGTTAATTTCTAGGGTTTGGCAATGACAAAATAAAGTTGGGTCAAAAGGAATCATGCAAAAATAATTTTTCTAACTAAAGTTATAGCAGATTTACTATTCTGACTAAAACTAAAATAAAGCCATTTTAATTATTTTTAACATAGCTAAATATATATTCTACAGAAACTATAGAAAATTTGCAATCCAACAAAAAAAGAATCATCTAAAAATATTAAACAGAATAAAAGATATACATTTTTGAAAACAGAAACTATTCGGCTAAAACAGAAAATTCAAACTAAAAAGAGAAAGGCCTAATGGGCCTATACTGTGCACTAGGCGTAACTTAGTCTAAACGGGCCTAGGTTTAAACTAAACGAACCGGCCTAAAAATAGAAACCTAAACTAAAACTAAACCGATCGGAACCGGCCGGTTTTATGAATAAAACCTAACCCTTCGGGGTTTCTAATCCTAGCCCTAGATCTAGGATCGGACGGGGGAGGGCGATGCCGGTGACTTACCGGACTCCGGCGACGGCGGCGGCGGCGGCGAGAGTGCGTCGGGGCGTCCGGGCGTCGGCGAGCTCCGGCGACTCGTCGGGGAGATGCGGACGAGGTCGGGGAGGGGTTCGGTGGTGTTGGGGGTGGTCGGGGAGGACTAGGGCGTCGGCGGCGAGTAAAATGGCGGCGGCGGCGGCTCGGGTTTCCGGCGAGCTCGTGAGGGAGAGGGAGAGGGGGTCCGGCGAGGCTAGGGGGGGGGAATGGGGTGCGGAGGGGCTAGGCTTTATAGCCTGGGGGTCCGGCGAGCTTCGGAAGGGGATCGGGGCGATCGGGGGATCCCGGATCCTTCGGGATCCGGTCGATCTCCGGCGAGGTCGTGGCGTGGGCGAGGGGTTGGGGAAGACGGGGCGGGTCCCACGGGTCAGCGAGAGGGAGAGAGGGGCGAGGGGGTCGGGTCGAGCTGGGCTGGCCTGGCTCGGCTGGCCTGTTGGCCGAGTGGGCCGGCTGGCTTGGGCCAGGCGGGGAGGGGAGGGGTGCGGCGCTGGCGGGGCCTGGGGTGGCCTGGCTGGCGCCCCGGGGGGTTTTTCTTTATTTTTTTAAATAAAACAAAAACAAAAATAAAACATTATCTATAAATATTTTATATAGGGTATATATATATACCAAAATGATCAGGGGAAAATTCCCTTTCATTTGAACATTTTTCCAAAGGCAAAAACCAAACTTTATAAAAATCCATTTTTTTTTCAAATTCAAATAAAATTCAGACTTGAATCCAAATCCTTTGGCATTGTTTCCTCTGATGTTTTTGGAGTGTCATGTTTGCTCCTCTCATACTTTTGATCAAGTATTTATCAGGCTTAGTTTTTTTTGAAATGTTTCCCACATGCCAAAGTTTGAAATTCAAATTCAAAACTCAAAATTCTCTGAAACTTCAAATGGCATTCAATTCAAACAGGATGCATAGGATGCTTAGCTATAATTGTAAAACATTCCAAATAGGAAATTTGGGATGTTACAAACCTACCCACCTTAAGATGAATCTCGCCCTCGAGATTCGGGTTGGCTAGCAAATAGGTGCGGATGGTCTCGACGAAGATCTTCTTCGCGTTCCCAGGTGGCTTCTTCCTCGGTGTGGTGACTCCACAGCACCTTGCAAAACTTGATGACCTTGCTGCGGGTGACTCTGCTTGCAGTCTCGAGAATACGGACGGGTTTCTCCTTGTAAGTCAGATCACTATCAAGCTGTATGGCCTCTAGGGGCACTGTGTCTCTCAACGGAACATCGGCCATGTCGGCAGGACACTTCTTCAGCTGAGAAACATGGAAGACATCATGAACTCCGGACAATCCTTCCGGCAATTCCAACTTGTACGCAACCTCTCCACGACGTTCGAGGATTTTGTATGGGCCAATGAATCGGGGTGCTAACTTTCCTTTGACTCCAAACCTCTTGATCCCACGAAGTGGAGACACACGAAGATATGCTCGGTCTCCGACTTCGTAAGTTACCTCCTTGCGCTTACTGTCGGCATAACTCTTCTGTCGCGACTGTGCTATCTTGAGTCTGTCTCGAATCAGCTTGACTTTCTCTTCGGAATCCCTGATAAGGTCGGAACCGAAAAGTGATCGATCTCCAACACTATCCCACAGCAATGGTGTTCTGCACCTCCTTCCGTATAGAGCTTCGAAAGGGGCCATCTTCAAACTGGATTGATAACTGTTGTTGTACGAGAACTCTGCGTATGGCAAATTATCATCCCAGCTAGACCCATAGTCTAGCACGCAAGCTCTCAACATGTCCTCCAGAATCTGGTTGACTCTCTCGGTCTGTCCATCTGTCTGCGGATGAAAAGCTGTACTGAATTCCAGCCTTGTACCCAAAGTTTCATGCAACTGCTTCCAAAACTTTGAGGTAAACTGTGTTCCTCTATCAGACACGATTTTCCTCGGAACTCCATGCAGACATACGATCCTGGTCATGTATATCTTGGCCAACTTAGCACTGGTATAGGTAGTCTTCACGGGAATGAAGTGAGCTACCTTGGTCAAACGATCAACCACTACCCAGATGGAATCATAACCTGAACGGGTCCTGGGTAATCCTGTGATGAAATCCATACCAAGTTTCTCCCATTTCCAATCGGGAATCGGCAAAGGTTGAAGTAACCCTGCTGGCTTCTGATGTTCTGCCTTCACTCGTTGACAAACATCGCATACGGCTACATACTCGGCAATTTCCTTCTTCATACCTGTCCACCAGAAACTTTGCTTCAAATCCAGGTACATCTTGGTGTTGCCGGGGTGAATCGAGTACGGTGAATCATGAGCCTCCTGAAGAATTAGCTTCCTGAGTTCGGGATCATTGGGCACATAAATACGATCCTCAAACCATATAGTTCCGTGTTCATCCTTACGGAATCCTTTAGCTTTTCCTTCCTCCATCTTTTGCTTTATCTCATCAATTCCCTTGTCCGACTTCTGGGCTTCACGAATCCTTTCGGCCAAAGTGGACTGTACTTCCAGAGTTGCCACAAATCCTCTCGGAACTATCTCCAGTCGGAGATTTCTGAGGTCATCGACTAACTCCTGGGGTAATCCTCCTGCTGTAAGAGTATTCACATAACTCTTACGACTCAAAGCATCTGCTACAACATTAGCTTTACCGGGGTGGTAATGCAATCTCATGTCATAGTCCTTTATCAATTCTAGCCATCTCCTCTGCCTGAGATTCAATTCCTTCTGTGTGAAAATATACTTCAAGCTCTTGTGATCTGTGTAAACATCACAACGGTTTCCGATGAGGAAATGTCTCCAGGTCTTGAGTGCATGCACTACGGCTGCTAACTCCAAATCATGTGTGGCATAATTCAGCTCGTGTGGTCGTAGCTGTCTGGAGGTATAAGCTACAACTTTTCCTTCCTGCATGAGTACTCCTCCGAGTCCCTGACGAGAAGCGTCACAATATACCTGGTAATCCTTGTGTATGTCCGGCAAAATCAGTACTGGGGCTGTAACCAAACGTTTCTTCAATTCCTGAAAACTGGCTTCACAAGCCTCGGTCCAAACATACTTGGCTTCCTTCTTCAACAGCTCAGTCATGGGCTTGGCAATCTTCGAGAAATTCTCAATAAACCTCCGATAATATCCTGCGAGTCCGAGAAAACTGCGGATTTCCTTGACTGTGGTGGGTGACTGCCAATCGGTGACTGATACAACCTTGGTGGGGTCAACTGCTATTCCTTCTCCTGAAATAACATGTCCGAGGAATCCGACTTCCTTCAGCCAGAATTCACATTTACTGAACTTGGCATACAACTGATGTTCTCGAAGTTTCTCCAGAACTAGACGCAAATGTTCCTTATGCTCTTCCTCGCTCTTGGAGAAAATCAGTATATCATCGATGAACACCACGACAAACTTGTCCAGATATTCCATAAATACCTTGTTCATCAAATTCATGAAGTATGCAGGAGCATTAGTCAATCCAAACGACATGACTGTATACTCATATAAACCATACCTGGTAGTGAATGCTGTTTTGGGTATATCCTTTTCACGGATCTTCAACTGATGATACCCTGATCGAAGATCGATCTTGGAGAATACCTTGGCTCCAACTAGCTGATCAAATAGATCATTAATCATCGGTAGAGGGTACTTGTTCTTGATGGTCACGTCGTTCAACGAACGATAATCAACAACCATTCTCAAGGTTCCATCCTTCTTCTCTACCAAAAGAACTGGGGCTCCCCAAGGTGATGAGCTTGGCCGAATATATCCCTTCTCCAACAGCTCATTAATTTGGTTCTTGATCTCCTTCAAATCGTTCGGTGGCATCCGATAAGGTCTCTTGGATATTGGGGCTGTGCCGGGCAACAACTCGATCAGAAATTCAATGTCCCTGTCCGGTGGCATTCCTGGTAATTCCTCCGGAAACACATCGGGAAAGTCTTGCACTACTGGCACTTCCTCCTGAACAACTCCCGTGAGGGAATGCACCTGATTCTTCATCTGGCTATGCCTGGCTACATACTTGATCCTCTTCTGCTCCGGGGTGGTGAGCAGAATCGACTTGCGGGCACAGTCTATGTTCCCTTCAAACTTCGTCAACCAATCCATGCCTAGGATTACATCCAAGGTCTGGGTTTCCAACACTATGAGGTCTGCGGGAAATTTATGGTTCCCGATGTTGAGGGTTGCATGACAGCCTAAGCCTGCCATCATTTCTCCTCCTGCAGAACTGACGCGAAGGGGGCTTCTAAGGGTTTTAGTGGGCAACCCGTACTTTTCCACAACTACCCTTGATATGAATGAATGCGTTGCACCAGAATCAAAGAGTACCAATACTGAACGTGAATTCAATAAAAACTTACCAACCACAGTGTCTGGCTGATCATAGACGTCCTCCATGTCGATGTGATTCACCTGAGCACGAGGGAACGGATTGGGCTTCTTCGCTGAGCCTCCATTGCCATTTCCATTCCTCTGCTTGGCCTCCGGGCAGTCGGTGGCGTAGTGCCCTGTCTTCTGGCACTTGAAACAGGTGATGTGGCTCAGATCCTTCGGAGCCGGGGCAGAACGATGCTGATTGCCATTGCCTGACTTGTTGTCCTGGTGACGGTTGTTCCCATTTCCTCCATGGTTATGACCTCCATGGTTATGATGGGTGTGCCCTCCTGAGTATGGTGCATAACGGGGCTTCTGCTGAGCTCTGGAGTTGTGTTTCCCTTGGCTGTACTTCCGCTTGCGGCTTTCTATCTGCTGCTGCTTGCCTTCAAGAATGGTGGCCTTGTCTACCAGCTCCTGGTAGTTGTTGAAGGTAGCCACAATGAGCTGCATGCTCAGTTCATCATTGAGTCCCTCGAGGAACTTCTCCTGTTTGGCGGCATCTGTGGCCACATCATCAGGGGCATAGCGAGCAAGCTTGCTGAATTCATCCACGTACTGTGCCACAGTACGGTTCCCCTGGCGTAAGTTGCGGAACTCACGCTTCTTCAGACTCATGGCTCCAGCTGAGACATGAGCAGTGCGGAAGGCCTGCTGGAACTGATCCCATGTGATAGCACCAATGGGATAAGTGGCAGTGTAGTTCTCCCACCAAGAAGCTGCAGGTCCATCAAGTTGATGTGCGGCAAAGCGCACCTTCTCAGCATCAGTGCATCCAACGGTGACTAGCTCTCTTCCGACTTTGCGGAGCCAATCATCAGCCACAATTGGCTCAGTGCTACTAGAGAACACTGGCGGATTCAACCTCAGAAATCGAGTCAAGTTGTCCACAGTGGGTGGTGGCGGTGGATTGTTGGCGGTGTTGTTCTGATTCTGAATAAGGAGCTGCATCAGTGCATTCTGCTGCTGGAGCAGCTGGGTGAGCTCCGGCGGGAAACCAGTGTCACGTCTCGGAGGCATCTGGTGTTTTGGAGTGGATGAGAAATTAGAATAGAACAATGGTCTATGAGGAATAACACTACCCATATGAATGCACAATCATATAACACACCAATCATTTATTCATTCCATTCAAACATGGTTCAATCTCGATTACAAAAGCTCATGACTAATCGAAGGAAAAACATCGGCCTAACTGATCGTCGAAAAAGTAAAAGATAACATGGTGGTCGACTAAAAAAGTCTTCATCAGTGGCGCCTCCTCTTGGGGTTTCCTTCAGTGGTACTCCCTTCAAAATCCTGATCATTGCTCACGAGGGGTCCTTCATCTCCACTCGGATAAAGGTCCTCTCCCAAGTCCATCTTTTCCTCTATCGCGGCAAGCTTCATCTTCAGGTCGTCGACTATCTCCATGAAGTCCGTGATTTCTTCCTCATGGCCGAGGAAGTCTGCGCGTGCCTTCTCCTCCAGTTCCAGTTCGCGGAACAAAAGCTTCCGGTGTGTCTTCGAGTTACGGCGAGTCTGAATCTCTCGTTTCCTGAGAAGACACTCCAAGTCCTGGATGTACGAGAGAGTGGAATCGTCCTCAATGGTACGGATGATATCTCCATTCCTTGCCCTGCGAGAAACCATGGCGAGGTCTGAGTGATCGAGCTCGGCCCTGTACTCCTCTCGGAGATGTCCAAGTGCTCGATAGATCGCCACGTCCCTTCCGATGATCCAGTTGAACTCGGTGAACTCAAAGTTGATAGGCTCCGTGTGTCCTCCAAAGGTTCTCCCTGGGATATGCACTTCAATCCTGTAGCGGGTGTCCGTCGGAAGTGCATTCGTTGGCTTCCCGGTGATCAAGGGCAGGGCTATCTTCAGCTTCTTTACCATCTGGACCAGCTTCCTGCCGAAGGGCATCGTCTCATCGGGCTGGCAAAACTCCGGTAGCAAAACTGGGGTGAACTCGGCGGCCATCTAGAATGTTGCAAAGGGGAGAAGAGTCAGAATAGAACAGGGGAGAATTTACGGAATGAAAAGGATTTAAAGTAAATGGTCTCTGCTAATGGCTTTCCGATCCTAGGGTTACGATCCTACGGTCAGCGTGTGCTCTGATACCATCTCTGTAGCGACCTGACCCAAAATCGGTCAAATCTCTGTGTCTGTACCATCCCAAGATCATGCTGGTACTCACAGTACATCGATAAAGTAATCAAAGTTCAATCACACCTGAATTTTATTACACGATTCTCATATAGAGTCTTTATTACAAGGGAATAAATTCGGCTCAAGGCCAACTCATGAGAAATAAACTACTAATGCTGCGGAAGCGTCGAAGGTAAAGCGAGTCCATCCGACTCCAAAGGGCAATCGCCAAGCGCGGAGCGTAGCCTCACTCCTGATCGGAATATACCTCTGCAACATAAGACGTTATAGCCATGTAGGTCAGCTTTTGGAATAAGCTAGCAAGTCATGAAGAATAACAATAATAAAGTTACTACACTATATGCATTTTGGCTGTGGAGCTCTAAGTTTCATCATTTTGCGTAAAGCCAATTTTATCCTACTAAAGTGGACTTGTTTACAAATTACTACAAATTGTTGGTAGTTATTGAGATGGTTCCGCCAACCAATATCTCGTTCCCAAATTATTAAGTCATAAACCCCTCAAATTAATTCATTAGTTTCAGTGTTGAGAATTCCGAATACTTCCAAGTTCCAGAGGCTCAAATGTCCGTAACCGGGGACACGGCTAATCGATTAGATCTTTAAACTCTGCAGAGGTTTGCGCACTTTCCCCGCAAGAATCATTCCCTCCTTTTAAAGTCTTCGCACTTCATGGTGTTTGAAGACGGGACGAATGAAACAGGGTCTTCCGAAGAGTTCTTCTGGCTACTGCCGGTACCCATCCAATCCTACCGTTCTTCTACATCTCGTAGTACCGTCCAGCCAGCGTCACTACTAGGGTCAACCCAGCCAGAGCCCATAATGGCTTGCGGCTGCACAGGTAAGCTTCCGGTCATGGGGCATCCATCCTTCTCTTCGTGGCTGGGTGAAGCTTTCCGCAGGATGTCATGGCGCTTCTCCATGCATCCCGGCCACCACTGGGTGCTCCAGGGTGCCCGTCAACCGTCCTCCACCCAGTAGTGATTTTCCGAAGTCCTTCTTGATCATTGTAGTTCATGGGGTTGTCATCATCATTGACTCTCACATCTTGCTTATGAATTTCACTCAACCCAAAACCCGTCTACGAGCATAGCAAAATAAACTACTTCGTCCGGGGGTCATGGTAACAAGGGGATTGGTTCATCCTACCACATGATACTACTCAAGTTTAATGACTTCAAGATTTCACTACTGCATGCGTGGTGGGGTGGTCACAATTCTAATGCACAAAAACATATGTATAGAAATAACATGATCAAGACTTGCCTTGCTGATGATCCTCGTAAGTTAAAGAGTCGTAGTAGCAAGCTTCACACTCCGGAAACTCTACCGAGACAAACAATGAACACAATAAGCAAAACAATAGGATCACATAACACAACATAACAAAAGTAACCTAACACAACAAAGCAACCAAAACCAAATCCAAAGGAAAACTCAAAGAAAAAATCACTCAAAGTTTCCCTACTTCAAACCATAGCAAAAAGAATAGTTTTTATATCATAAAAATTCCTTAATATAACCTAATCATGGTTTTAAGTTAACTTAACAGAAAAGGTTTCACTAAGCAACTAGGAGCAAAAGAATTAATTAAAAAGCTATTATAAAACTCATTTTAGGTCTAATCCAATTTCTATTAAGAAAATAATTTAAAAACTTTTATTAATTATAAATAAAAGTTCAACTATTAGGATGACAGAAACTAACCCTGAATAACTAATCACAAAAAATAAATTAATTTACTAATTAATTTAATAGGAAAACAGGAACTAGTTAATCAATTAGGATTAATAGGATTCTGCTTTAAACTAATTATTTATTAATCCTAAAATACCAAAGTGAATTTCTAGGGTTTGGCAATGACAAAATAAAGTTGGGTCAAAAGGAATCATGCAAAAATAATTTTTTTAACTAAAGTTATAGAAGATTTACTATTCTGACTAAAACTAAAATAAAGCCATTTTAATTATTTTTAACATAGCTAAATATATATTCTACAGAAACTATAGAAAATTTGCAATCCAACAAAAAAAGAATCATCTAAAAATATTAAACAGAATAAAAGATATACATTTTTGAAAACAGAAACTATTCGGCTAAAACAGAAAATTCAAACTAAAAAGAGAAAGGCCTAATGGGCCTATACTGTGCACTAGGCGTAACTTAGTCTAAACGGGCCTAGGTTTAAACTAAACGAACCGGCCTAAAAATAGAAACCTAAACTAAAACTAAACCGATCGGAACCGGCCGGTTTTATGAATAAAACCTAACCCTTCGGGGTTTCTAATCCTAGCCCTAGATCTAGGATCGGACGGGGGAGGGCGATGCCGGTGACTTACCGGACTCCGGCGACGGCGGCGGCGGCGGCGAGAGTGCGTCGGGGCGTCCGGGCGTCGGCGAGCTCCGGCGACTCGTCGGGGAGATGCGGACGAGGTCGGGGAGGGGTTCGGTGGTGTTGGGGGTGGTCGGGGAGGACTAGGGCGTCGGCGGCGAGTAAAATGGCGGCGGCGGCGGCTTGGGTTTCCGGCGAGCTCGTGAGGGAGAGGGAGAGGGGGTCCGGCGAGGCTTGGGGGGAATGGGGTGCGGAGGGGCTAGGCTTTATAGCCTGGGGGTCCGGCGAGCTTCGGAAGGGGATCGGGGCGATCGGGGGATCCCGGATCCTTCGGGATCCGGTCGATCTCCGGCGAGGTCGTGGCGTGGGCGAGGGGTTGGGGAAGACGGGGCGGGTCCCACGGGTCAGCGAGAGGGAGAGAGGGGTGAGGGGGTCGGGTGGAGCTGGGCTGGCCTGGCTCGGCTGGCCTGTTGGCCGAGTGGGCCGGCTGGCTTGGGCCAGGCGGGGAGGGGAGGGGTGCGGCGCTGGCTGGGCCTGGGGTGGCCTGGCTGGCGCCCCGGGGGGGGGGGGTTCTTTATTTTTTTAAATAAAACAAAAACAAAAATAAAACATTATCTATAAATATTTTATATAGGGTATATATATATATACCAAAATGATCAGGGGAAAATTCCCTTTCATTTGAACATTTTTCCAAAGGCAAAAACCAAACTTTATAAAAATCCATTTTTTTTCAAATTCAAATAAAATTCAGACTTGAATCCAAATCCTTTGGCATTGTTTCCTCTGATGTTTTTGGAGTGTCATGTTTGCTCCTCTCATACTTTTGATCAAGTATTTATCAGGCTTAGTTTTTTTTGAAATGTTTCCCACATGCCAAAGTTTGAAATTCAAATTCAAAACTCAAAATTCTCTGAAACTTCAAGTGGCATTCAATTCAAACAGGATGCATAGGATGCTTAGCTATAATTGTAAAACATTCCAAATAGGAAATTTGGGATGTTACAGCAACTTGTTCTAACTGAGTTTGAACCATGGAGGCATGCTTTCCTACACCTCTAACATCATTTGAGATTCTAAATAACAAGTCACTTAAGCGAGCAATCATATCAAAGTTGTATTTCAACTATTTCATAACATTTGCATTGAAGTGATCTTGCTTTCTAATGTAATTATCAAATTCATAAAGGCATTGACTAGGATGTTTATTATGAGGATTATCACTATCATTGAATTTCATTAAAGAATTTAACTTTACCACCTTAGGTGGTGGTGGTGTATCAAGCCCATACATTTCTTCAATAGGTGGTAAATTTTTAACATCCTCTCTGCTTTAATACATTTTTCCTTCATGGATTTCTTTGCCTCTTGCATATCTTCAGGACTGAGATATAAGATACCCCTCTTTTTGAGAGTAGCTTTAGGCGGTGTTTCAGGAGGAGTCCAATCATCATAATTTTTCAATATGTTATTCAATAATTCTCCAGCTTGCTCAATAGTTCATTCCCTGAAAACACAACCAACACAACTATCTAGGAAATCCCTAGAAGCATCGGTTAGTTCATTATAGAAAATATCAAGTATTTCATTTTTCTTAAGAGGATGATCAGGCAAAGGATTAAGCAATTGGAGAAGCCTCCCATAAGCTTGTGGGAGACTCTCTTCTTCAATTTGCACAAAGTTAAATATTTCCTGCAAGGCAGCTTGTTTCTTATGAGCAGGGAAATATTTTTCAGAGAATGTAATAAATCATATCCTGGGGACTACGCACACAACCAGGAGCAAGAGTATTGTACCAAACTTTAGCATCACACCTTAATGAGAATGGAAATAATTTGAGGATATAGTAATAGCGAATCTTCTCATCATGAGCAAAAAGAGTGGCTATGTCATTCAACTTAGTAAGACGTGCCACAACAGTTTCAGTTTCATAACCATGGAATGGATCAGATTCAACCAAAGTAATTAACTCTGGGCCGACAGAGAATTCATAATCCTTATAATCAATAAAGATAGGTGAAGTATCAAACTTAGGATCATATTTCATTCTAGCATTCAAAGATCTTTCTTTATACTTGCATAATAATTTTTCTAGATCATCTCTAACCTTACAAGCAAGAATATGTCTAGTTGCCTCCTCACCTATAACATAACCTTCGAGTACCTTTGGCAATTCATATCTAGGAGGGCTAGTTCTAATAGGTGTTTCAAGATTTTCAGCTTCAAGCTCATCATCAGTTTCAACAATATCATGTTGTCTTACTCTAGCAATTTGTTCATCAAGAAATTCACCTAGTGGCACATTAGCATCAAGCAAGGTACTAGCATCATCATGAGTAGCATTCATAGCATAAGTAGCATCATCAATAACTTGCAACGTATTAGAATCAATAGCATGTGATGGTGTTGCAAGTTTACTTATAATAGAAGGTGAATCTAAAGCGGAGTTGGATGTCAGTTCCTTACCTTCCCTCGTCTTAGAGGGAAAATCTTAGTATTAGCATCCTTCAGATTCTCCATAGTGATAATTTGATAATAATCCCAAGTGATACAACAAATATAGCTATGCTCCCCGGCAACGGTGCCAGAAAAAGGTCTTGATAACCCACAAGTATAGGGGATCACAACAGTTTTCGAGGGTAGAGTATTCAACTCAAATTTATAGATTCGACACAAGGGGAGCCAAAGAATATTTGCAAGTATTAGCAGCTGAGTTGTCAATTCAACCACACCTGGAGATTAATTATCTGCATCAAAGTGATCAGTAGCACAGTAGTATGATAGTTTTGATAGTAGTAGCAATAGTAGTAGTAACAATAACAGTGATAGCTGTGATTTTGTAGCAAGTGCAATAGTGATAGAAGCAATAGTAACTTAGCAGGAATAATATGTAGGAAAATCATAGGCATTGGATCGATAATTTGTTGGATGATATTCATCATGAGACAGCCATAACCTAGGGCGATATGGTGCTAGCTCCAGTTCATAAATATAATGTAGGCATGTATTCCGTAAATAGTCATACATGCGTATGGAAAGAACTTGCATGACATCTTTTGTCCTACCCTCCCGTGGCAGCGGGGTCCTATTGGAAACTAAGGGATATTAAGGCCTCCTTTTAAAATAGAACCGAAACAAAGCATTAGCACACGGAGAATACATGAACTCCTCCTACGGTCATCACCGGGAGGTCCCGACTATTGTCACTCCGGGGTTGCCGGATCATAACATGTAGTAGGTTACTATAACTTGCAAGATCAGATCTAGAACATGGATATAATGGTGATAACATAAATGTTTTAGATCTGAAATCATGGCACCCGGGCCCAAAGCGACAAGCATTAAGCATGGCAAAGTCATAGCAACATCAATCTTAGAACATAATGGATACTAGGGACAAGCCCTACCAAAACTAACTTGATTACATGAAGAATCTCATCCAACTCCTCACCGACCAGCGAGCCTGCGAAGGAATTACTCACTCCCGGTGGGGAGCATCATGGAATTGGCGATGGAGAAGGGTTGGTGATGACGAAGATCAAAGATCCCCCTCCCCAGAGCCCCAAATGGACTCCAGATCTGGCCTCTCGAGAAGAATAGGAGACATCGGCAGCTTCGTCTCATGAAACGCGATAATTCTTTCTCCCTCATTTTTTTCTGGAAAAATAGGATTTTATAGCATTAGTTTCAGGGTCTGCAGGGCTACCAGGTGGGGACAACCCACCTTGGCACGCTTGGAGGGGTGGTGTGGCCTGGTGGGTTGTGCCCACCGAGGTGCCCCCCTCTGGTTGTTCTTGGCTCAAAAAATTAGCTTTTATTGTATAAAAAATCCTCAGAAAGTTTCGTTCCATTCGGAGAACTTTTATTTCTGCACAAAAACAACACCATGGTAGTTCTGCTGAAAATAGCGTCAGTCCAGGTTAGTTTCTTTCAAATCATGCAAATTAGAGTCCAAAACAAGAGGAAAAGCGTTAGGAAAAGTAGATACGCCGGAGCCGTATCAAACCCTGGCGCCCACTGGCTGCTGCCTCGGCTACAACCTTCCTCGGTTAGCTCCATCTTCCTCCTGCTCCTTTGCTTTGGCTACTGTTTGGGACATGGTCGTGCCTATGTTGATGTGGTTCTCGTCTGGTAGATGCTTCGTGCCTTACTCTTGCATCAGTTCCTAGTTGATCCATGTTGTTCTAGGGTTTGCGGGCTGTTGTTCATGTTTAGTTGCTATCATAGGAGCTCCTGTGATGGCCCTGGTCATGGCTATGTTGATGTGGTGCTCGTGGTAGATGCTCTTTGCCCTACTCATGCATTAGTTCCTATATGAGTTATGTAGTTGTGGATCCATACTATTCTAGGGTTTGCAGGCTGTTGTTCATGTTTAGTTGCTATCATAGGAGCTCCTATGATGCCCTGGTTTGCATGTGGATGCCCTGGACGCGGGAGGTCCGTCCCCCTCTCCTCCTCACATGATAATAATGGCTAATCAAATGATAATATCACATTAACATATGTACCTGACACCACTCATGTAATTAGCCATTATTTTTGCCTTAAAGACGTGCTTGAAACCCTAGCCCTCCAAGGATTCTTATTTTAGCTATCGTTATGTTCATGCCGTTCTGATTTTTTGTTGCTGGCAATTAATGCCCTTCTCATTTTCTTTAGTGATCTTTGGTTACATGAACCAAGAACTAGGGGCGGGATGTAACTCGAGTATTCAATGTAAATTTTGCGGCTTGCGCCTTTTTCTTAATCAAGACAACACCTGTATTTTTATATGTAAATAGTAAGTATGATAACCATGGCACTTGAGTATTGAGTCTGTGTACTCCCAAATTTAACCTTCCCTTTCTTAGTTAGCAGTATTGATGTTGCTTATCAATCATGCAATTTGTTGTTAGCAACATGTACCAATTTTGAGTTATGTTCATTTCAATATTGTTTTTGTTTTCAGACATTCTAGATCATACTAAGATACTTGGTAGAATGTCCTAGATTTATTCTTTTGAGTTTCACTAATTTCTTTCTATACTTTCAAGTTCATCGGTGTGTTTATTAGTGTCATCTCCAGTTACTATTGGTGCCTGTGATTTGGATTATTAACCGTTTGATTCCTTCGGGTGATGGGGCAGCCGCCAACTTGGGCTTGCTGAAGAACAGCGGGGCGATGCAAGGCGCAACTCCGACGTGGTTCCTCATCGGTTGGACGACGTTCAGGCACAACCCCAGTGCCCACTAAGTACTGCCTCGACTACAACCTCCCTTGGTAAGCTCCATCTTCCTCCTGTTCATCTGCTTCGGCTACTGTATTGGACATGGCCGTGGCTATATTGATGTGGTGATCGTCTGGTTGATGCTCTATGCCCTACTCATGCATCTGTTCCTACTTGAGCTTTGTAGTTTTGGATGCATGCTATTCTAGGGCTTGCAGGCTGTTTTTCATGTTTAGTTGCTATCATAGGAGCTCCTGTGATGATGTGGTTTACATGTGGATGCCCTAGTCGTATAGCTATGCTCCTGGATTTGCTAAATTGATCAGTGGTGTTCGTGCTAGGACGATGATGATTAACCTTGGCTGAAATAAGTGTGCCTTTGAGCAATCAAGGCACATGTGGGTATCAAGTTGGATCCTCCCTCTTGTCTCTAGAATCCTTTTTGAACTTGTGCTACTTGTTGTTCTATCCTTGGATGGTCATTCTCGTCGAGTAATAGCCAGGGCAGCTCCACTGTATAAACAGATTGATCTGGTGACAAGAGACAACAGGGGTAGGTTATATGGTCGAGGAAAGGCGAAGGTGAGCCCACTATGCAATGAACTCTGAACCATTTTTATTTGTATTTAAAGGTGTTGCTTATTTATCGATAAACAAGAATCATCGGAGGAACCTAGCCTCCTCAGTGAATTGGGCATTCTGGCCATCGGATCATTTTGCTTGATGCGATCTGGGCCGTTGGATCGAGCCCTTGGACGACCTCGGTCGTTGGATCGAAGAGGTGACCCTATAGCAATGAATAGTTTCACTCCATCGTGCCACCGTGTGTAATTGCAGTGCCCTGCTGAGGGCATTTCGCCATTTTGGCTATTGCTATAGAAGAATGGCGCGCCTGTGGTGAAACCCTAGCCGCCTCTCTCCATGGCTACAACCTCCCTTAGTGAGCTCCATCTTCCTCCTGCTCCTCTACTTCGGCTAATGTATGGGACATGGTCATGGCTATGTTGATGTGGTGCTCGTCTGGTTGATGCTATGTGCCTGATACG
Organism: Triticum aestivum; assembly: GCF_018294505.1. NCBI lineage: Eukaryota > Viridiplantae > Streptophyta > Magnoliopsida > Poales > Poaceae > Triticum > Triticum aestivum. Next base: position 543,796,308 of record NC_057801.1, read on the forward strand.
TCTCCAATGTATCTATAATTTTTTATTGTTCCATGCTATTATATTATCCATCTTAGATGTTTTATATGCATTTATATGCTATTTTATATGATTTTTGGGACTAACCTATTAACCTAGAGCCCAGTGCCAATTTATGTTTTTCCTTGTTTTTGAGTTTTACAGAAAAGGAATAGCAAAACGGAGTCCAATTGACCTGTGATTTTTTATGGACTAGAAGAAACCCCTGAAGCAAAGGAGTTGTGCTAGAAGAGTCCCAAGTCATCCACGAGGGTGGAGGGCGCGCCCTACCCCCTGGGCGCGCCCCCCAATCTCGTGGCTGACTCGGAGACCCCCCTGACGTGAAACTGATGCAAAAAATTCCTATAAATACTGAAACCCCCGAAAAGAAACCTAGATCGGGAGTTCCGTCGCTGCAAGCCTCTATAGCCACCAAAAACCAATCGGGACCCTGTTCTGGTACCCTGCCGGAGGGGGGATCCATCACCGGTGGCCATCTTCATCATCCCGGCGCTCTCCATGATGAGGAGGGAGTAGTTCACCCTTAGGGCTGAGGGTATGTACCAGTAGCTATGTGATCTCTCTCTCTCTCTCTCTCTCTCTCTCTCTCTCTCTCTGTCATGTTCTTGATTTGGCACGATCTTGATGTATCGCGAGCTTTGCTATTATAGTTGGATCTTATGATGTTTCTCCCCCTACCTCTTGTAATAGATTGAGTTTTCCTTTGAAGTTATCTTATCAGATTGAGTCTTGAAGGATTTGAGAACACTTGATGTATGTCTTGCATGTGCTTATCTGTGGTGACAATGGGATATTCACGTGATCTATTTGATGTATGTTTTGGTGATCAACTTGCGGGTTCAGTGACCTTGGGAATCTATGCATAGGGGTTGGCACACATTTCTGTCTTGACACTCCGGTAGAAACTTTGGGGCACTCTATGAGTTCTTTGTGTTGGTTTGAATAGATGAATCTGAGATTGTGTGATGCATATCGTATAATCAAACCCGAGGATACTTGAGGTGACATTGGAGTATCTAGGTGACATTATGGTTTTGGTTGATGTGTGTCTTAAGGTGTTATTTTACTACGAACTCTAGGGCTGTTTGTGACACTTATAGGAATAGCCCAATGGATTGATCGGAAAGAATAACTTTGAGGTGGTTTCGTACCCTACAATAATCTCTTCGTTTGTTCTCCGCTATTAGTGACTTTGGAGTGACTCTTTGTTGCATGTTGAGGGATAGTTATATGATCCAATTATGTTATCATTGTTGAGAGAACTTGCACTAGTGAAAGTATGAATCCTAGGCCTTGTTTCGAAACATTGCAATACCGTTTGTGCTCAGTTTTATCAGTAGTTACCTTGCTATTTTTGTATTTTCAGATTACAAAAACCTATGTCTACAATCAATATTGCACTTGTATCACCATCTCTTCGCCTAACTAGTGCACCTATACAATTTACCATTGTATTAGGTGTGTTGGGGACACAAGAGACTCTTTGTTATTTTGTTGCAGGGTTGTTTGAGAGAGACCATCTTCATCCTACGCCTCCCACAGATTGAAAAACCTTAGGTCATCCACTTGAGGGAAATTTTCTACTGTCCAACAATCCCCTTCACTTGAAGGCCCAACAACGTCGACAAGAAGAAGGTTGCGTAGTAGACATCAAGCTCTTTTCTGGCGTCGTTGCCAGGGAGGTTAGTGCTTGAAGGTATATCTTTAGATGTTGCAATTGAATCATTTAGTTTCTTGTTTTGTCACTAGTTTAGTCCGTAAAAGAAAACTACAAAAAAATGGAATTGTGGTTGCCACATATGCTTCATCTTTTTAATGTCTTTCATGAAAATAAGGATTCTGATAATTGTGCCAAAGTGTTAGAAGAAGAATGCAATAAAATGTTCAGCACTAGATCTTTGAATGATGAGCATTATTGCAATGTTGTTAGTATGAACTCTTTGAATATCCATAGTACTAATGATGATTGCACTAGTCATGATGAAAATGTTTGTTATAAGCATGTCAATTTTTGTGGAGTGCATAGAGTTTGCAAGTACACACCAAATAGGGAAGATAGATTTTGCAAGAGGCATAAGTATTTAGAAACTAAATAGTTGCAAGAGAGGCTAGATGTTTGTTCTGAAAATTTAAATTTTCTTAGCCATACTTGTGAACTTTGCAATGAACATGGTCATTTAAATCTCCAATGCAAATTGTTTCATGATTGAATTGTGTCCAAAAATTGTGATGAGTTGATTTCCCTTGCACATCATAATGAACTTAGTTTGATTTTGGGTTATGAATAAATGAAACGTATAACTAAGGGTATTCCAGAATATAACCTTGAGAAATTTCTTGATATTTATCTAGAGGAAATTTATATGTATTGTGCTGTGAATTGCATTGAAAATCGTTATATTGCCAATTACATAAAGACGAGGAAACAAATAGAAGATGAATAAAATAGTAATGAAAGGGAATAGGTTTCCCAATATACTCCTATTATTTCTTATGATGAATCATGTAACGAGGAGGAGCCTTCTATTCAACCAATCTCATTAATAAGGAGCTCGAAAAAGAGGATTAAACCCAGACATAATGTGAAGAAGAAAAAGGAAAGACAAAGAAGCAAAGGTGAAAAGGTATCCCTCCCAAATGATGTTGCTCCTATTACTCATTATGATGATGATAATTGCTATACTATTGGCGCCATCCATACTATTAATGATGAGAGTGATTATGCTTATGATATGCAAAGGCCCAAGCTTGGGGATGCTATGTTTGATGAGAATGACATGTTTGAGAATTTATTTGCTGCAATTAATGTTTGTCCCAATCTTGGAGATGCTATGTTTAATGAAGATGGTATTTTTAGTCTCCCAAGTTTTGATATGCAAACTTATTATGATGATAGCATGCCTCATACTTATGATGATTATATTGATGAAAGTGGGTTTGGAAGAGTGTCAACTTTAGGAAGTAATGATCCCACTATTTTGGAGGGTGTTGAATCTTATTATGATAATTATGAAAGTGGATTTGGAGAGGTCATGACTTCATTTAGTAATGATTCCACTATCTTGGAAGAGGTTTCAATTGATTATGATGAGAACAAAGTTGCTACTTATGATGATTATTTTGATGATACTTATGTTATAAAAAATAGTGATGATTATATTTATAAAACTTGTCATGATTATGATTACCCTTTTTCTGAACATTACTCTTTTAATGTGGAAACAATTTAGTATTCGAGTTTCTTATGATACTCCCACTATTCCGAATGAGAAGAAATTTGCTTATGTGGAGAGTAATAAAATTTCTATGCTTGTAGATCATGAAAATAGTGCTTTATGTGATGGTTATATTGTTGAATTCATTCATGATGCTACTGAAAATTATTATGAGGGAGGAGTATATGCTTGTAGGAATTGCAATAATATCAAGTTTCCTCTCTATGTGTTGAAAATCTTGAAGATATGCTTGTTTTGCTTTCCTATGCTAGTTGATTCTTGTTCCCATAAGTTGTTTGCTCACAAAATCCCTATGCATAGGAAGTGGGTTAGACTTAAATGTGGTAGTCATATTCTTCATGATGCTCTCATTATGTTTCAATTCTTACTAGCTAAAAAGGCATTAAAAGAATTGTTGGGAGACAACCCAATATTTATCCCTACTGTTTTATATCTTTTGTTTCAATAAAGTGCCAAGTAAAGCCTTTAGGATAGCTTGCAGTGATAGTTGTGTTGATCCTGCTGAAAATAGAAACTTTTGCGCTCAGTAAATTAGTTTTGATAATTCACAGAAACGTGCTTTTGGTCTGATTCTTTTTGCTCTGGATTGGTACACAAATTTCTCAGGTTTTCCAAATTTTGCTGATTTTTTGGAGTTACAGAAGTATTCGAGAGTTACAGATTACTATGGACTGTTCTGTTTTTGACAGATTCTGTTTTCTATGTGTTGTTTGCTTATTTTGATGAATCTATGAGTAGTATCGGAGGGTATGAACCATACAGAAGTTGGAATAAAGTAGATACTACACCAATATAAATAAATAATGAGTTCACAACAGTACCAAAGTGGTGATTTTATTTTCTTATACTAACGGAGCTTATGAGTTTTCTGATGAGTTTTGTGTTGTGAAGTTTTCAAGTTTTGGGTAAAGATTCGATGGACTATGGAATAAGGAATAAGGAGTGGCAAGAGCCTAATCTTGGGGATGCCCAAGGAACCCCCAAGGTAATATTCAAGGACAACCAAGAGCCTAAGCTTGGGGATGCCCCAGATGGCATCCCCTCTTTCGTCTTCATTCATTGGTAAAATTACTTGGAGCTGTATTTTTATTCACTACATGATATGTATTTTGCTTGGAGCGTCATTTTCTTTTATTTTGTTTTTCTTGCTGTTTGAATAATATCACAAGATCTGAAATTCTTAAATGTTAGAGAGTCTTCACATAGTTGCACAATTATTCGACTACTCATTGATCTTCACTTATATCTTTTGGAGTAGTTTGTCATTTGCTCTAGTGCTTCACTTATATCCTTTTAGAGCAGAGTGGTGGATTTATTTTGAATAAATTGATGAACTCTCATGCTTCACTTATCTTATTTTGAGAGTATTTTAGAACATCATGGTAATTTTCTTTGGTTATGAATTTAGTCCTAGTATGATGGACATCCAAGAGGGATATAATAAAACTTTCATATAAAGTGCATTGAACACTATGAGAAGTTTGATTCTTTATGATTGTTTTGAGATATGAAGATGGTGATATTAGAGTCATTCTAGTAGACTAGTTGTGAATTTGAGAGATACTTGTGTTGAAGTTTGTGATTCCCGCAGCATGCACGTATGGTGAACCGTTATGTGATGAAGTCGGAGCATGATTTATTTATTGATTGTCTTCCTTATGAGTGGCGGTCGGGGACAAGCGATGGTCTTTTCCTACCAATCTATCCCCCTAGGAGCATGCACGTAGAACTTCATTTCAATGACTAATGGATTTTCGCAATAAGTATGTGAGTTCTTTATGACTAATGTTGAGTCCATGGATTATACGCACTCTCACCCTTCCACCATTGCTAGCCTCTCTTGTGCCACACAACTTCCGCCGGTACCATACACTCACCATATACCTTCCTCAAAACAGCCACCATACCTACCTATTATGGCATTTCCATAGCCATTCCGAGATATATTGCCATGCAACTTTCCACCGTTCCATTTGTTATGACACACTTCATCATTGTCATATTGCTTTGGGTGATCATGTAGTTGACATCGTATTTGTGGCAAAGCCACCGTTCATAATTCTTTCATACATGTCACTCTTGAGTCATTGCACATCCTGGTACACCGCCGGAGGCATTCATATAGAATCATATTTTGTTCTAAGGGTTCAGTTGTAATTCTTGAGTTGTAAGTAAATAAAAGTGTGATGATCATCATTATTAGAGCATTGTCCCAGTGAGGAAAGGATGATGGAGACTATGATTCCCCCACAAGTCGGGATGAGGCTCCGGATGAAAAAAAGAGGCCAAAAAAAGAGAAGGCCTAAACAAAAAAAGCAAAAAAGAGAGAAAAAGAGAGAAGGGGCAATGCTACTATCCTTTTACCACACTTGTGCTTCAAAGTAGCACCATGATCTTCCTAATATAGAGTCTCCTATGTTGTCACTTTCATATACTAGTGGGAATTTTTCATTATAGAACTTGGCATGTATATTCCAATGATGGGCTTCCTCAAATTGCCCTAGGTCTTCGTGAGAAAGCGAGTCGGATGCACGCCCACTTAGTTTCTTTTTGATCTTTCATAAACTTACAGCTCTAGTGCATCTGTTGCATGGCAATTCCTACTCACATTGATATCTACTGATGGGCATCTCCATAGCCCGTTGATACACCTAGTTGATGTGAGACTATCTCCCTCTTTTTGTCTTGTCCACAACCACCATATTCTATTCACCTATAGTGCTATGTCCAAGGCTCACGCTCATGTATTGTGTGAAAGTTGAAAAAATTTGAGAACATCAAAAGTATGAAACAATTGCTTGGCTTGTCATTAGGATTGTGCATGATTTAAATATTTTGTGTGGTGAAGATAGAGCATAGCCAGACTATATGATTTTGTAGGGATAGCTTGCTTTGGCCATGTTATTTTGAGAAGACATGATTGCTTTATTAGTATGCTTGAAGTATTATCATTCTTATGTCAATATTAAACTTTTGTTTTGAATCTTATGGATCTGAATATTCTTGCCACAATAGAGAACATTACATTAATAAGTATGTTAGGTAGCATTCCACATCAAAAATTCTGTTTTTATCATTTAACTACTTGAGGACGAGCATGAATTAAGCTTGGGGATGCTTGATACATCTCCAACATATGTATAATTTTTTATTGTTCCATGCTATTATATTATCCATCTTAGATGTTTTATATGCTATTTTATATGATTTTTGGGACTAACCTATTAACCTAGAGCCCATTGCCAGTTTCTGTTTTTTCCTTGTTTTGAGTTCTATAGAAAAGGAATACCAAACGGAGTCCAATTGACCTACCAATTTATAGAGATTTTTTATGGACCAAAAGAAGCCCCAGAAGAAAAAGAGTTGGGCTATAAGAGTCCCGAGTCATCCATGAGGGTGGATGGCGCGCCCCCCTGCCTGGTGGCTGACTCGGAGACCCCCCCTGACGTGAAACCGACGCCAGAAATTCCTATAAATATAGAAACCCCCCAAAAGAAACCTAGATCGGGAGTTCTGCCGCCGCAAGCCTCTATAGCCACCAAAAACCAATCGGGACCCTGTTCCGGCACCCTGCCAGAGGGGGGATCCATCACCGGTGGCCATCTTCATCATCCCGGTGCTCTCCATGATGAGGAGGGAGTAGTTCACCCTCGGGGCTGAGGGTATGTACCAGTAGCTATGTGTTTCATCTCTCTCTCTCTCTCGCGCGCGTTCTTGATTCGGCATGATCTTGATGTATGGCGAGCTTTGCTATTATAGTTGGATCTCTTATGATGTTTCTCACCCTCTACCTCTTGTAATGGATTGAGTTTTCCGTCTGAAGTTATCTTATCGGATTGAATCTTTAAGGATTTGAGAACACTTGATGTATGTCTTGCATGTGCTTATCTGTGGTGACAATGGGATATTCACGTGATCTACTTGATGTATGTTTTGGTGATCAACTTGCAGGTTCAGTGACCTTGGGAATCTATGCATAGGGGTTGGTACACGTTTTCATCTTGACTCTCCGGTAGAAACTTTGGGGCACTCTATGAGTTCTTTGTGTTGGTTTGAATAGATGAATTTGAGATTGTGTGATGCATATCGTATAATCAAACCCGCGGATACTTGAGGTGACATTGGAGTATCTAGGTGGCATTAGGGTTTTGTTTGATGTGTGTCTTAAGGTGTTATTTTACTACAAACTCTAGGGCTGTTTGTGACACTTATAGGAATAGGCCAATGGATTGATCGGAATAACTTTGAGGTGGTTTCGTACCCTACAATAATCTCTTTGTTCTTTCTCCGTATTAGTGACTTTGGAGTGACTCTTTGTTGCATGTTGAGGGATAGTTATGATCCAATTATGTTATCATTATTGAGAGAACTTGCACTAGTGAAAGTATGAATCCTAGGCCTTGTTTCGAAGCATTGTGATACCCTTTGTGTTCACTTTTATCATTAGTTACCTTGCTGTTTTTATATTTTCAGATTACAAAAACCTATATCTACCATCCATATTGCACTTCTATCACCATCTCTTCGCCCAACTAGTGCACCTATACAATTTACCATTGTATTGGGTGTGTTGGGGACACAAGAGACTCTTTGTTATTTGGTTGCAGAGTTGTTTGAGAGAGACCATCTTCATCCTACGCCTCCCACGGATTGATAAACCTTAGGTCATCCACTTGAGGGAAATTTGCTACTGTCCTACAAACCTCTGCACTTGGAGGCCCAACAACATCTACAAGAAGAAGGTTGTGTGGTAGACATCAGTGCCCTACTCATGCATCAGTTCTTGAGCTTTGTAGTTGTGGATCCATGCTATTCTAGTGTTTGCAGGCCATTGTTCATGTTCAGTTGCTATCATAGGAGCTCATGTGATGCTCTGGCTTACATGTGGGTGCCCTGGTCCTATAGTTATGCTCCTGGATTTGCTAAATTGACCGATGGAGTTCGTGCTAGGGTGATGATGATTAACCGTGGCTAAAATAAGTGTGCCTTTGAGCAATCGAGGCACCTGTAGGTATCAAGTTGGATCCTCCCTCTTGTCTCCAGAATCCTTTTTGATCCTATGGTACCTATTGATCTATCCTTGGATGGTCATTCTTGTTCAGTGATTACCAGGGCAGCTCCGTTGTATAAACAGATTGATCTGGTGATAAGAGATGACGGGGGTAGGTTATATGATTGAGGAAAGGCGAATTTGAGCCCACTATGCAATGAACCCTGAACCCTTTTATTTGTATTTATAGGTGTTTCTTATTTATGCCCCATTGTTTATAACCGTCTTACGTAAATATTTCTTCTCTCTCATACCTTTATTTTATATGAGTTGTTCTTGATCTTTTATTGTTTGTTGCTGGTCCTCAATTTAATCTGGTTAAGGGTAAGTTGCACTTTGTAATGCTAGAAAGACTCACTCCCAACAAGTTGTCGGTTGAATGGCTTGTTTTAATTTGTTGATAAACCAACAGAAACCACAGTGTCATGTTTCTAATAACAACGTCTTTAGGCTGGTTAATGTTTGTATTGGAGTTGAAGTCTTTTTTTATATCTGCTTGTTATATCCAATATTGTTATGTTTCATTTAGGACATGCTTGATGAACACATCTATATATATGCCCCTGATGAACACATTATGTGTCCGGGGCAAACAGATGCAAAGCATGTGGCTCTATGTAGTGACTCTCTCCATCGATTTACTTACCATAGAAAAAGTTGATACACATGTTGATCTATAGGTTTATTGGTACAGGGTACTCTTGTCTTCGAAATTCACAGCAATCTGGGTGCTGCTATTTTCAGTTTGTAAAACAGGAGTATTTTCCATTTTGAAATTGAAAATAAGATGTCAAAACTAAAAGAAATTGGAGTACTGAAGATCTGCTTGTACTTTCTTTTTTTTTGTTTGAACTGTGCACCAAAATAAATTGTTCCAATCAGTTAGTGGCATAATTATTGACAAGGAGTGTTTAGGACAACCCATGAGGTATACTAAGATGCAAAAGAAATGTTAGAGTTCTTTTTTTCTGTTTACAACTTAGGTATATGTGGTTCAGGTGAAGGAAATATGCCCTAGAGGCAATAATAAAGTTGTTATTTTATATTTCCTTATTCATGATAAAGGTTTCACTACTAGGGAAAACCTTATACACAGGAGCTTACTAGTAGCGCTTTTTAAAAGGCAGCCCTGCTACTAGATATTAGTAGCACTTGGCAGAAGCAAGCACTGCTACTATGATCTTACCAATAGCGCTCTCATTACAAAAGATGCTACTACTATGACTGCCAGACCGTTGGTGGCAGGCCAGGCATACTAGTAGTGCCCGTTTGCAAAAGGCGCTACTGCTATTGCTAAATTGACGAAAACTTTAGTCCCACCTCCCTCCGCAAAAAGAATATTTACCAGCTTAAATATGGTGCTTCCCAAACTATCACAACCAATTGGTCTTCATTGAACTCTATGTGTAGGATCTATGGCAATATGAATCCTCGCCTGTACCTATACAGACGAGGATTCATACTGATAATTTAGATTCTACACAAAAAGATTAATGATGACCAATGCATTTTTTTAATTTGATGCATGTTTTACATGCTAATGATCATAGCCTTAGTAGTAGCATTGGTTCAGAAAAAATGCTACTGCTAATGATTATAGCAGTAGCGCGTTTAACGGGCCAGCGCTACTACTACGGGTATCTTATCTTACCCGTGCGGCCTCACTCTTCCTTCACACTCTCATCGCTCGCCTACTCTGGCCGCCGCACGCCGTCGCCCACTCGCCCACCTTTCCGCCCTCATCTCCCCTCCCTCTCGCTGTCCTCCTCCTCTCCCCTCCAATCCCGTCGGCCCCACCTCCATTCGACGTCCCTCCTCCATCCTTCTCCTCCCTCCTTCCTCCCCCACCAGCCGACCTCTCGCACCGTCCCTCGTCCCCCCCCCCATGCCGGTCGTCCTCCACCGAGAGGTACTCCTCCTCACTCCTCCCTCCTCCTCCCTAGTTAATTTTGAACCCTAGCTAGTTGAAAATTTTAGGTTTGATCTTAGAATAATGTAGTAGGTTATGATCTTAGGTGTTTAATATTAGGTGTTTAATTTTAGAATAATGTAGTATGAACCCTAGCTAGTTATGATCGAACCATGTTCAAAATGTAGGTTTTTAATTAGGTGTACTTAATATAATTTAGGTATTTTAGGTGTTTAATCTCAGAATAATGTAGTATGAACCCTAGTTATGATCGAACCATGTTCAACATGTCAATTTTTTTGTTATTTTTTTGTTAAAGCATTTATTCCCACATCGACATCGATGATGCCTATCTCGCATCCTCGTCGTTGACTCGACGGAGGACACCTGCTTGATCAGAGGGTCCATGTCCGGGACTGGGCTCCGCCCCGGTACTGGGAGGTGCTACCTTTCGGGTGGTGCAGCTTGGTGAGGAGCCAGCCCGTCGTTGACCCGACCCTTCTTTGGTGGCAGTCGCGTGGGCCAGTGATGGTGCGCAGGCTTGAGGACCCCGTGGAGGTGGTACGTCACCATTTCAGCGAGGCGGACGAGCACGTCCGTCACTACATGGTTGCGTTGGAGGGCAGGTTCTCCAATACCTGGCAGGTTCTTCAGGGATCTCACTGGAGCTATGATCATGTGATAGTTCCTTCTCTTTGGGTGTCCATCGCCCGCGCCGATACACATCGTTCACTAGGGTTTTGGCTATATTAGTGATGTTATATGTATGATACTATTTGAGATGTATTAGTGATAATATTAGATATGGATGAAAGAGATGATTTAGTTTTGCTTATTGAATGCATGCTAATTTGAATACTTATTTATTTTACAATTTGGTTTTTCTTATTGAATGCTCAAATTGGAAAACTACTCCTACTTTGAATGCCCAAGTGGTGACCATGTTTGCAGGTTACACCTCCGAGTGGCCTATGTTTTGCCGGAGTGTTGATTAATTTCTGTTCCAGCAAATTTCAGGTGCTCGATATGTCCTTTTTTTAGCAAAGGTCATGCCGGATTTTTCCATGAATTCTGGCATGACTTGTGCTAGAATATGTAGGAAATATCGAGTGGCCTGGATTTTCTAGAAAGGTAATTAAACGACATATCGGGTTGACTTTAAGTTTGTCGAGGCCCCATACATGACAATCAAAAAATGAGTGAGGGAGTGTGTCCACCATATGCGAGAGAAGAATAATGCCGACTATTGTCGTGGGGGTCGCTTCTCCTTCATTCCTGTGTGCTAGAAATTTTGGTTGAATGCACTCGGGGATGAAGGGAGGAGCGACCATCACCAACGGTCGAATATATACACCACCTGAGCTAAGAGATTTCAAAAAAAGACTCGACGGACCGATAGTCAACCTATGCTGAATAATAATGATCTAATTTAGTTTTTGTAGTACATATATTGAATTGTACAAGTTTAATCTTTGAATTATGAGCCTCTACTTCCTCTACACCATAGTAGTTGCGTTCGACTGACTTTCAATGTTTCAAATATGAACATATATAGGAAATGTCTGACGACGAAAGGAAATTTGGTATGTGCAAATACTATGAAGACGAGCGCGGCATGTGCGACAGGCCTCGCCTAATTGGTGGTAGGCGCTTCAGCATCGTGCTGGATGAGAACTTCGAAGTGGATACAGTAAGTCACAACGACAAGTCTTTTTTTGTAATCAAGCATGACTTCTGCTACTTCTGCTTTTTTTGCTTCAACTTATAATTTTATTTTTTTACAATTCTACTAGCATATCCCCTGTCATGCAAGAATCTATGCCTTGGATAAGATTGGTTTTAGTACTATGGAAAGTATGGAGGTAAAGAAAGTTCACTTGAGGACCGAGCAAGGTTATACTTTTGCCGCAAAATTATACAATGCAGACACCTACTCCTATTTTGAATGCAAAAAATGGAGAGCACTATGCAAGGCTTATGCATTTGAGTCTAATATGGTTATCACCTTTGATATTCATCCGGAAGATGAAATTGAAGGTAATATAGACATCTAGGTCGATGTGCAGATGCGTCTAGTTCTACCATTATGTGAGTTCCTCAACCATATTTATGTCTTGGATATTGTTTATTAAAAAATAATTGACAACTAATTTCTATTGATAGCTTATTTTCATTCAAGCAAACCTGTCCGGCGCTTGGTAAACATGACCTACTACCGTCCCGGGGTTGAACTAAACTGCGAGGAGATAAGTCATTATGTTTCATGGCTTGAGGATCTTCATACTATGAAGACAAATTATTTTCCTGGATTTGAAAATCTTAGTACTGAAAACGTGCGACCAATAGTGTTCATACTGAACTACGGTCACATCTATTTAGGAAAGATGGTAAGATTTTTACTATTTTTCCTCTGTGCATCTTTTGCATACATTATTTTTTAAGCTAAACTTCATTGCTAAGTATGTTACTACGATGTTCTTCAACAGGGACACCCGATGATAGTTGTGCCTCAGTGGATTGAGGCTAAAGGTCTCATCTCCATGGTTAGCATATGACCAAGACATCCTACAATGCACATCAGTTCATTCAGGATTTCTAAAAGAGAGCAAGTCTTAATAGTCAAATACTGGAACAAAATTGTGAATGATCGCAGAGAAGTACTAGGGGGCAGCAATCAAAAGCACAGCCCACAATTAGGAGACAGATTCATCTGCATTCTCCAATATGATGAAGCAGGAGTGTTACACATGTTCTATGATATTTTACCTAAGAGAGAGCAGCATGAGTGATTAGTTAGCTAGAATGAGTTTGAAGATGATGATGTGCTACACTATGACTATGATGATTAAATAACTAGTGTTGGTGATAATGACTATGATGATTATTATTAGCTAGTGTTGGTGGTGATTAGATAGCTACCGTACCTAGTGTTGGTGGTGATTAGCTAGTTAGAATGAGTTTGAAGATAATGATGTGCTACACTATGACTATGACCGGTGGTAATGACTATGATGATGATTAGTTAGTACATACAACAGTGCGTGAAATGAATGATGATTATGTTCAAGTGGAGGCAACATGTAGTGGTGCATGTTGAAAGTATACTTATACTTTCGACATGCACCACTACATGTTGCCTCCACTTGAACCTAATCATCATTCATTTCATCCACTGTTGTATATACTAACTAATCATGGTGATAAAATCATATGATGAAAATACTGTATATAAAACCTATACAAATACAGTGAAAATAAGCTGCAATTTAAAAAATACAGGAAAAATAAGCAGTAGCGCTTTTCAAAAGAAATGCTACTGCTACTGCTATCGCGCTACAGCTAACATGTAGCAGTAGCGCTGTTTGCCCAATGCTACTGCTATACCTAGTTAGCAGTAGCGCGGGTGCTAGAAAAGCGTTGCTGATAGTAGTAAGTAGCAGTAGCAGTAGCCAGCGCTACTGCTATGCATATTTCAAGCGCTACTACTAGGGTTTTCCCTAGTAGTGTTTATTATTCATTCTAGAATTGTATTGATCGAAAACTTAGATACATGTGTGAATACATAAACAAATACCGTGTCCCTAGTAAGCCTCTACTAGACTACCTCCTTGATCGAAGATGGTTAAGGTTTCCTAACCATGGACATGTGTCGTCATTTGATAACGAATCACATCATTAGGAGAATGATGTGATGGACTAGACCCATCCGTTAGCTTAGCATATTGATCGTTCAGTTTATTGCTATTGCTTTCTTCATGTCAAATACATATTCCTTCGTCTATGAGATTATGAAACTCCAGGATACCGGAGGAATACCTTGTGTGCTATCAAACATCACAACGTAATTGGGTGATCATAAAGATGCTCTATAGGTATCTCCGAAGGTGTTTGTTGAGTTGGCATAAATCGAGATTAGGATTTGTCACTCCGAGTATTAGAGAGGTATCTCTGGGCCCTCTTGGTAATACACATCATAAGCTTGCAAGCAAATGACTAAGGAGTTAGTTACGAGGTGATGTATTATGGAACGAGTAAACATATTTGCCGATAACGATATTGAACTAGGTATAGAGATAACGATGATCGAATCTCGGGCAAGTAACATACCGATGGACAAAGAGAATTACGTATGTTGTCATAACGGTCTGACCGGTAAAGATCTTCGCAGAATATGTAGGAGCCAATATGGGCATCTAGGTTCCGCTATTTTTTATTGACCGGAGAGGTGTCTCGGTCATGTCTACATATTTCTCGAACCCATAGGGTCCGCATGCTTAACGTTCGTTGACGACATAGTGTTATATGAGTTATATGATTTGGTGACCAAATGTTGTTCGAACTCCCGGATGAGATCACAGACATAATGAGGAGTCTTGAAATGGTCGAGAGGTAAAGATTGATATATAGGGCGATGGTATTTAGACACCGAAGGGTTTCGGGATGCACCGGGTAGCCATCGGGTCACCAGAAGGGGTTCCGGACAACCCTCGGTAGGTATATGGGCTTAATGGGCCAAAGGAGGGACAGACCAGCCCACAGGGGGCTAGTGCACCCCTTTTCCTGGTCGGCCAGCCCTAGGGAAGGAAAGGGGGAGGGCTAGCCCCTCCCACCTTTCCCTCTCATGGGAGAAAGGAAAGGGGGGGTGCCTCCCTCCCCTGCCTTTCCCCGGCACCTATATAAGGAAAGGGGGCGCCACTTGGGGAGGACCCCAAGTAGGATTCGGCCTACTTGAGGCGCCCTCCTAGCTGCTCCCTCCACCCCCACCTATATATATGAGGGAGGGGGCGCCTAGCACAACACAACATTGTCTTAGCCGCCCGCCCCCCCTTCCATCGTTTACACCCCCGGTTATATTTTCGTAGTGCTTAGGCGAACCCCTGCGAAGATAACTTCACCATCACCGTCATCACGCCGTCGTGTTGCCGGAACTCATCCACTACCTCACCGTCTTGCTGGATCAAGAAGGCGCGGAAGTCACTGAGCTAAACGTGTGCTGAACATGAAGGTGCCGTATGTTCGGTACTTGGTCGGTTGGATCGCGAAGAAAGTTTGACTACATCAACTACGTTGTCAAACGCTTCCGCTTACGGTCTATGAGGATACGTAGACACACTCTCCCCTCCTGTTGCTATGCATCTCCATGGATAGATCTTGCGTGTGCATAGAAAAAAATATATTTTCCATGCAACGTTTCCCAACATCAGGAATGTCATCTGTACAGAAATTTACTATCCAGAATTTAGCTTGTACTGTCATTTCTGAAAGACAGTAACAAAAGGTCTGATCTGGCTCCATAATGTTATTGTATGAGACAGCTTGTATAATTTCCAGTTTGTAGAGCTCTGTGGTGTCCTATTTTGCTGTTGTTCTATTTTTCTATTGTTGATCAGATCCATGTTGTCCTAAATTGTAAAGTACAACTACAAGTCCAAACCTGAACATTTTCAGAAATCGGACATTTTAGAACCTGAACGTTTTCAGTTAGTGGCTCAAAACTGCTCCACTAGAGGAATAGGCATTTAACTTAATTAAATTACCATCTAAACAAATACTCCTATTAATTCCTGCAGAGGAGTGGACATTTAACATAAGTAGTCCCATTTTAATTTAAATATAGTCTATTTTGTTGCAATAGCCCATTAGAGTAAGTTTTCATTCATGAGCAGATCCTTTTTTTTGATTTGTTTGATTTGAGGTGCTTCCTCCCTACGGCTTCGGCACCTCCTGTCGGATTCTCTCGGAGGTGAACTGCGGTGACAACGTGAACTCAACGGTGACACCCTGCGCCATGCTGCCCACGCCGCGTCCGCTATGCCGTCGCCTTTGCCTTGCCAGGGTAGGTCTTTGTGCATATGCATTTGAATATCATATGTCTCAAGATTGTTGGTCTACTTCTTTAGGTCCGATTCTAGCAAAAGGAGGCCGTTAGGTCAAAGCCGTAGCACGCGGCCTGTAGTTTTGAAGCAAGGCGAAACAACTTTAGCTAGGAGCCTCTTTTCCTTTTGCTCAGCTCCCCGAAAACAACGTTCGACTTGCATGTGTTAAGCATATAGCTGGCGTTCCTTCTGAGCCAGAATCAAACTAAAAAAAATTGAACTGAAAACTATAGAACAATCGTTCTGTGGTGTATATTAAAATAAATAAAGTATTTACACAAGGCAAAATAAAATAAAAATAAAATTACATCCACTCAGCCTACTAAAGTTTTCGTGAATCATTGAGGTATCATGCGATTCAAGTTAAGAACTGACCAATCCAACTGGAGAGCTGATCTATGAATTTTCCTTTGATCTTGTGCTTGATTAGGAGCATGCCTCATCTGAAAGAGGCCCTCCAAGAATGAATGGATGCAGTGGCAGCCCTAAAAATAATTCCATTCCTTTGTATCCAGATGTTCCAACAGCCCATAATTATAATCTCCATGGCAATAGCTATCAGCACAGCTTGAAGCATGAGGAGGATCTCATCATAAGAGGAGAGACCTCTGTTTCTCTGTCCAAGAATTGAGTTCTAGCAACTTAAAGCAAAATCACAATCCCAAAAGAGGTGCATGGTTGTCTCCATGGTGTTGTTTTGGCGGAGCACACAATTATATGAAGCCAGATGAAAAGATTTTCTATGGAGCAGATTCCTTATATTGACTCTGTCCTGCATGAGTAACCAAAAGAAAATCTTGAATCTGAGCATAACCGCACTTTTCCATAACTTCCTGAAAATTGGAGGAGCAGGCTCTCCTCTGGTCAATTCCTTGTACATTTTGATGGAAGAGAAAGAAGTGCCCCAAGGATAAACCCATCTATCAAAGTGCGGAGAAAACTGGGCTTGTTGCACTATATTCTGTACCTCTTGGAGCTGCTGATGTGCTTGTGTTGATAGTGGAGTATGAAAGTTGTCCACGATGTCTAGTGCTTGGAAGAAGTGGTGGACTGTCAGATTTGCATTGATGGAGAAGGAAAATAGCTCAGGATATTTATCCTTGATTATGCCATGCCCCCAATTGTCATGCCAAAATATAATGGTGTTTCCCTGACCAATTTTTCCTCGGGATATCATCTTGAACTGAGGAAGAAGCTTGATAATACCCCTTGAGGGAGTCCAGGATTAGGGGTCCTCGGACAACCAGACTATGTACTTTGGCCGGACTATTGGACTATGAAGATACAAGATTGAAGACTTCGTCCCGTGTCCGGGTGGGACTCTCGTTTGCGTGGAAGGCAAGCTTGGCAATTCGGTGTAGACCTCCTTCTCTATATCTGACTCTATGTAACCCTAGCCCCCTCTTGTGTCTATATAAACCGGAGGGTTTAGTCCGTAGGACAACAACAATCATAATCATAGGCTAGCTTCTAGGGTTTAGCCTCTACGGTCTCATGGTAGATCAACTCTTGTAATACTCATATCATCAAGATCAATCAAGCAGGAAGTAGGGTATTACCTCCATCGAGAGGGCCTGAACCTGGGTAAACATTGTGTCCCCCGTCTCCTGTTACCATTAGCCTTAGACGCACAGTTCGGGACCCCCTACCCAAGATCCGCCGGTTTTGACACCGATATTGGTGCTTTCATTGAGAGTTCCACTCTGTCGTCATGATAAGGCTTGATGGCTCCTTCAATCATCTTCAACGATGCGGTCCAGGGTGAGATTTTTCCCTCAGGACAGATCTTCATATTTGGCAGCTTCGTACTATGGGCCAACTCACTTGGCTATCTGGAGCAGATCAATAGCTACGCACCTGGCCATCAGGTCAGGTTTGGAAGCTTAAACTACAGTGCCGACATCCACGGAGACTTGATCTTCGACGGATTCGAGCCCATGTCAGGTGCGCCGAACAGTCACGACGATCATGACTTAGATCTGCCATCAGACAGTGTTCGGGAGATCACACCTGCGGCTGCCCCGGCCATCAATCTGGAGCAGATCATGCCATCCGAGGACGGGTGGATGGACCCTGTCACGGAGGCCGCACACTCATCGGCGCTTGAGCCAAACACAGACTTCACATCCAAAGAAATTTGTGTCATCAGACCCTCGGACTCGTCTCCGGCCATAGGCTCTAAACCGCGTACATCCGTGCCTATCAAATCTGATTGGGCACCGATCATGGAGTTTACCTCCGCGGATATCTTTCAGCACTCACCCTTGGGTGACGTGCTAAATTCATTGAGGTCTCTCTCCTTGTCAGGAGACTCTTGGCCGAACTATGTCCGGCTGGAGTGGGAAGCGGACGACAAAGAAATTCGTTATCCAGCCACCACCCACTTAATAGCCACCATCGATGACTTAACCGACGTGCTTGACTTCAACTCCAAAGACATTGACGGTATGGACGACGATGCAGGAGAAGAACAGGAACCACCGCCCACAGGGCGCTGGACAGCCACCTCATCATATGATATATATATATATATGGTGGACACGCCCAAAGAAGGCGATGGCGATGAGGCAATGGAGTATGTTCCCCCTGAGAAGCAATCTAAGCACAAGCGTCATAGGCGCCGCTCTAAGCCCCGACATAGCAAAAATAGCGATACCGGCACAAGGGATGATAGCAATCTGGATGGTGCTGAAGACGAAAACAATCCCGCCCAGCCAGGCTTCGAGCAGGCCAAGCGGGAGGATGGGCAAGCTAGCCTAAGGAATAGGCAACAGATGGAGAATCAGAGGATTACAATTACATGCCCCTCTCCGAAGACGAAGCAAGCCTCGGCGATGAAGAATTCATCATGCCTGAGGATCCCGTCGAGCAGGAGCGCTTCAAGCGCCGGCTTATAGCCACTGCAAAAAACTTGAAGAAGAAGCAGCAGCAGCTTCAAGCTGATCAAGATCTGCTGATCGATAGATGGACTGAAGTCCTGGTAGCCAAGGAATACGGACTCGAGCGCCCTACCAAAAGTTACCCAAAGCGTAGGTTGCTACCTCAACTTGACGAGGGTGCATTAAAGCCCACACTACCAACGATGCAGCTGACCAGCCACCTCGTGGCCGAGACAAAGCAGTGTATCAGCACGAACCCCAGCCCGCACCCCGTCGCCAATCAAACACTAACACTAAGGCCCGGGGCTACACGAAGGACCTGCGAGACGTATTGGAAAACGAAGCAGGACAACCAAGATCGATCTACGGATCACGGGGGCGCGCCACAACGCGTGATGATGACCGTCATGCCGGATATACTAAAAACAAGTCCGCCCGGGCCGAATACAACAGACCAGATTCATTTGAACTGCATCGTGATGTAGCCCGGCATAGAGGCGCTGCACACCCCCTATGCTTCACTGAAGAAGTAATGGATCATGAATTCCTAGAAGGGTTTAAACCAGTAAACATTGAATCATATGATGGCATGACAGACCCCGCGTTATGGATTGAAGATTTCCTTCTCCACATTCACATGGCCCGTGGTGATGATCTACGTGCCATCAAGTACCTCCCACAAAAACTCAAAGGACCGGCTCGGCATTGGCTAAATAGCCTGCCGACAAACTCCATTGGCAGTTGGGAGAACCTGGAAGACGCATTCCTTGACAACTTCCAGGGCACTTATGTGCGACCACCGGATGTTGATGACTTAAGTCACATAACCCAATAGCCCGAAGAGTCAGCCAGGAAATTCTGGACTCGGTTCCTAACTAAAAAGAACCAAATCGTCGACTGTCCGGTTGACGAAGCCTTAGCGGCCTTTAAGCATAACATCCGCGACGAATGGCTCGCACGACACCTCGACCAAGAGAAGACAAAGTCCATGATAGCCCTCACGACACTCATGACCCGCTTTTGTGCAAGCGAGGACAGCTGGCTGGCTCACAGCAATAGCACATCAAGAAATCCCGGCACTTCTGATGCCAGAGATAGCAACGGCAAGCCACGAGCAACAGACACAAGTGTCACAATAATGGCGACAACGCCGAAGACACGACAGTCAATGCCGGATTCAGTGGCTCTAAGTCCGGTCAGCGGAAAAATCCATTCAGGCCCGTCCAGTTTGGACCGCATACTCGATCGCTCATGTCAAATTCATGGCACCCCCAATAAACCAGCCAACCACACCAACAGAGAATGTTGGGTGTTCAAACAGGCCGGCAAGTTGAATGCCGAAAACAAGGAAAAGGGGTTGCATAGCGATGACGACGAAGAGCCTCGGCCGCCGAATACAGGAGGACAGAAGAAATTTCCTCCCCAAGTGAAAACGGTGAACATGATATACACAACCCATATCCCCAAGCGGGAACGGAAGCGTGCACTAAGGGACGCCTATGCGATGGAGCCAGTCGTCCCAAACTTCAACTCATGGTCTTCTTGTCCGATCACTTTCAATCGCAGGGACCATCCTACCAGTATCCGTCATGGCGGTTCTGCCGCATTGGTCCTTGACCCCATCATTGATGGATTCCACCTCACAAGAGTCCTTATGGACGGTGGCAGCAGCCTGAACCTGCTCTATTAGGATACAGTGCACAAAATGGGCATCGAGCCCTCAAGGATCAAACCCACAAAAACCACCTTTAAAGGTGTCATACCAGGTGTAGAGGCCCGTAGCACGGGCTGAATCACACTGTAAGTGGTCTTCGGATCTCCAGACAATTTTCGAAGCGAGGAGTTAATTTTCAATATCGCCCCCTTCCGCAGTGGCTATCACCCACTGCTCGGACGAACCGCATTTTCCAGATTCAATGCGGTACCGCATTATGCATACCTCAAGCTCAAAATGCCAGGACCTCACGGGGTTATAAAAGTTAATGGAAACACAGAGCGCTCACTCCGTACGGAGGAGCACACTGCGGCCCTTGCAGCAGAAGTACAAAGCAGCCTTCTTAGGCGGACCGCCAATTCGACAACAAAACCCCCGGACACCATCAAGCGAGTCTGGAGTACCCTGCAATAGGATCGTCCGGCACGTCCAGAGCTCGCCTAGCAATTCGGCCTCCCTCCTTGTCCCAGTCGAGCGGCGAAATTTGCACCGCGCATACATAATTACGCACTCACAATACCATGGGCATAGGCGAAGGCACGACTATGACACAGTCCGAAATGCGGCTCAACCGCCCCAGGATCCGTATATCTTTACACCTTTTCTTTTCAGGTCCCTATTTTTGGGAGGCCCTCCCGATAGTCCGACTATCGGACATTATATGGGATGGAAACACCAAGGAGACAAGAAGCTTTGGCGTACAAGGGAATCCCCAGGTGGTCTCTGATAACGATTGTCATACCTGTTTTACATACCCACATGCAGCTTACCCTTGGCCAGGACATGTCAAATAGTCCTATTTTTGCTTATCGCACTACTTGTATACATACGCTTTGACGTATTATTTAAATAACAATGGAAAATAATGTATAGCGTCAGCTTGCTATTACATTTTTTATCCCTTTCCTTTACTGCTTATTTACTACAAATTGCACCCGTACATTTTGGTACGTCCGGCTCGCCAGGGGCTTCAGTGTACCCCATAACACGGCAAGAAAAGTCCGAACACTTTCGACAGTGCGGCACCCTGAACTTATGGCATTATATGCATCACCTCCGAAACATGTCTTGGGTCAATAGTTGGGTTTTCCTGGCTCCCATGTTTTGGTACCTTACGTTCTGCTATATCGGCTAAGGTAGCACAGAGAAAACTACTGCGATTGTGTCCCGGTTCTTTCGAATAAGCACCTCAGTAGAGAAAGCCGAAAACTGATTGTCATGATGAGGCGAGAGCTGGTCACTGTTCGAGAGGTCTCAAATCCTTAAAGATTTTTTCCACTTCAGGTGAGGAATCGGCCTTGTCCGATTTAGGCGTGTATAGCGCCCCAAGTTCGGCCTTCCGAATACTAGCGGCTTCGCCAAAATTTAAAATTGTAGACTTCTATGGCTAAGTGAGAGTGATAAAGCTGTATAGTCCGATTGCCTTGTTCGTTGCGCTAAACACCTCCTTAAAGGACCAAAATTTTGGATAAAGAGTGTTTAGATTTATCCCGAACACCCCAGTACTAGTTACATGGGGGCAGAAGCCGATGATTGGCCAACTCTCAGACTTTATAAACGGCCACACAGAAGGTAATATTTTAAATCAACAAGCGTTATAAGGTGCACATGAACTCGTTTTCATATTATAGGATGACATGAGTACATTCATTCAAATATTACATCCTTAGCACACTCATCCTCCACAAGGCGGGCACCCTTCAGGACATTGTCATAATACTGTTCGAGGTAGCGATGCTCCTTGCCCTTTGGCGGCCCTCCGCCACCAGCTTCTCAGCGTCCATCTTCGCCCAGTGCACTTTCGCATGGGCCAAGGCCCTGCGCGCACCTTCAATGCAGACGGACCACTTAATGACTTCAAGCCATGGACAGACATTCACCATCTGCTTTACAAGGCCGAAGTAGCTACTGGGCAGGGGCTCGCCAGGCCACAACCGGACTATGAAGTCCTTCACGGCCAGTTCGGCCTCCTTGTGCAGTTCGACTAGTTGCTTCAGCTGGTCGCTCAAGGGCATCGGATGTTCGGTCCTGGTATATTGAGACCAGAACAACTTCTCCGTCGAGATCCCTTCTTCGGCACGGTAGAACTCCGCGGCATCCGATATGCTGCGCGGCAGATCTGCGAACGCTCCTGGAGAGCTCCGAATTCGGGTAAGTAAAAGGAAAGTCTCCTTCACATGCTTGCTTTGCATAATGAATGCCTTACCCGCCGCTATCTTCCTGGCCGCCTGAATCTCCTGGAGGGCCTTTCGGAATTCGTCCTTGGCGTCTTGCACGCTCTAGAGGGCCTTCGCTAGCTCGGACTCTTGCGTCTTGGAGTCACGCTCCTAGGACTCGAATTTTTTGACGAAGTCCTGGAGCTCTTGCTGGACCTCATCAACCCGAGCCTCCTGCTTGTCGCGCTCGGTGCGCTCCTTGGCCGCTTTTTCTTCGGCCTCGGACAGCACCTTCTTAAGGGCTGCCACTTTGGTCGCGACCCCTATTAAAATCCATGATGCTTCTATTAGCATCAACAATCTTTCCTTTATATGACACAAGGACGGGGTATCGCTTACCTTTGTTCTCCTCGAGCTGCCTCTTCACGAGGCCGAGCTCTTCCTCGACCTGCCCTAGGTCCTGCTTCAGTCCCGAGACCTCCACAGTGCAGGCGGCAGTGGCCAGCAGTGACGCCTGCTTATTCACATAGACATAATATGATTAGACTCCTAGGGATGTTATTTGATCCTCTGTTTGGCCTTTCTTTCTGAACACCAGACAGAGCATCAGTGGCTACTGTCTATACTGTGATATTTTCTCATAATTTAATTACTTACCTCAAAGCCTGTTAGGAGGCTAGCGCAGGCTTCGGTCAATCCGCTTTTGGTGGACCGAACCTTCGCAATCACCGTACTCATAAGAGTATGGTGTTCTTCATCAATGGAAGCGCCCTAAAGCGCTTCCAGCAAGTTGTTCGATGCCTCTGGATGGACAAAGGTCATCGGCACAGGAGGCTCGCCCCCCTTAGCAAGGGGTTGCCTGCCTAAAACCAGAACCACCGGAGGTTCTGGCGCAGTATCCGGCTGAGGGCCAAACTTGTTGCGGCCCCCCTCATCAGAATCCATGGGGGTCTTCCTCCCCATGTGCCCAGCATCGGGGGTTTCGCCTTGGGGCGCCTCCAGAACTATCTCCCCCTGGCCTGGTATCCTCTGATACAACACTTTGGTGTCGTCCACGGGCCGGGGGGTGGTGGCCGTCGGGAGCGAATCGATGTTCATCGCCGACGCGCTCAAAGACCCATCCGAGGAGGATAACTCGATGCGGGCTTTGGACGGACTACATGATCATATTTAACATGATAAGAAGCAATAAAGCAAAACATGCTAGAAGTATTATGGTATCCGGATACTTACGACTTCGCCAGGGGCTTGTCCCTGGGCAGCCACTCCTCGTCGCTGTAGGCGGCTGTTGTGGAGTGGTCCGAAGGGAGGGTCCTTCCCTTCTTGGACCCTTCGGCCTCCCCAGACGGGGCGGCCTTCCTTTTCTTCTCCCCCTCGGTTTGGGGGGGGGAGGGTTTTCCTCTTCCTCCTCCTCGTTTTCGTTGGAGGAGTGCGGCTCGGTGTCTTCGGACGATGAGTCCGACACCACCTTGCGCCTGAGACCTTTCCTGGTCCCCGTGGCCTTCTTCTTGGCCTTCTTCTCCGGCACCTCGTAAGGCGCCGGAAACAGCATCTCCGTCAAGAGAGTCGTTGATGGATCTTCAGGTAGTGGAGTTGGACAGCCGATCCACTACGCTGTCACAACCCAATCCTGTTAAAATTGGTGTGGAGGCTTAGATTCCTCCCACAAACATACTGGGGAAAGGCACATCTTGTGAAATACAGATAGCTTACCGGATTGGCACGACGCTTTGCACTGAGTCCGCGATCCTCGGCAATGGGAGGAGGCACCTCGGCGGCCTTGAACAGCACCTTCCAGACATCTTTGTGTGTCGTGTCGAAGAGCTCTCGCGGCGTCTGATGTTCGGCCGAGTCAAACTCCCACATATTGAATGCCCATCTTTGACACGGGAGGATCCGGCAGAAGAGCATGACCTGGACCATGTTGACAAGCTTGATTTTCTTACTTATCATATTTTTGACACAATTCTGGAGTCCGGTCAGCTCTGCTGGCTCACCCCAGGCTAAACCCTTCATTTTCCAGGAGGTAAGCCGAATGGGGATGCCAGATCAAAATTCGGGGGCCGCCCAGTTGGAGTCACGTGGCTTGGTGATATAGAACCACCCCGATTGCCACCCCTTCACGGTCTCCGCATAGGAGCCTTCGAGCCAAGTGACGTTGGGCATCTTGCCCACCATGGCGCCTCCGCACTCCGCTTGCTGGCCGACCACTATCTTCAGCTTCACGTTGAAGATCTTCAGCCACAGGCCGGAGTGGGGCGTGATACGAAGGAAGGCCTCGCACACGATGATAAACACCGAGATGTTGAGGATGAAATTTGAGGCCAGATCATGGAAATCTAGCCCATAGTAGAACATGAGCCCGCGGACAAATGGGTGGAGAGGAAATCCCAGTCCGCGGACGAAGTGGGCGAGAAACACAACCCTCTCGTGGGGTTCCGGAGTAGGGACGATTTGCCCTGCGTCCGGGAGCCGGTGCGCGATGTCTGCGGCCAAGTATCCGGCCTCCCGGAGCTTCGTGATGCCCTCCTCTGTAACGGAGGAGGCCATCCACTTGCCTCCCGCTCCGGACATGTTTGGAATGGCTTTACGGAGAGGGTGAGAACTTGGGCGCTGGAGCTCGAGCGTGCGAGAATGGATGATTGAAGGAAGAAGAATGCATGGGTGAGAAAGAGGAATCCTTATCTCTTTATAAAGGTAGTAGAAACTGTGCGCCTCCCCACTTGCCCGGTAAAATCGCTTATTCCCCAAGTGCTACGATTGATGGCACGGTTGGGTTACTCACACCTGTATTGATGAGAATCCTGTGATAAGGGGACATGATCTCTGCTTCGACAAGACGTGCCAAGGAAACCGCCTCGTAATATGTGCAGTAGATGGTTGAGAAAAACGGTTCGAATAATGACCGGGCCGTGGCGTGATGTCACGCTATGAAAGGTTGTTAGTAGATTAAATTTGTGGAATATTGTGCTCTCTACGGTGGTATGTGGAATTTGTTTTGCAGAGCCGGACACGATCCTCGTGTTCAAAATCTTCTATGGAGTATTTGGGAAGGAACCCGCCTTGCAATGCCGAAGACAATCTGCGTGTCAGACTCATCATCATTGAATCCTGGTTCAGGGGCTACTGAGGGAGTCCAGGATTAGGGGGTCCTCGGATAGCCGGACTGTTAGACTATGAAGATACGAGATTGAAGACTTCGTCCCGTGTTCGGGTGGGACTCTCCTTTGCGTGGAAGGCAAGCTTGGCAATTCGGATATGTAGATCTCCTTCTCTGTAACCGACTCTGTGTAACCCTAGCCCCCTCTGGTGTCTATATAAACCGGAGGGTTTAGTCCGTAGGACAACAACAATCATAATCATAGGCTAGCTTCTAGGGTTTAGCCTCTACGATCTCATGGTAGATCAACTCTTGTAATACTCATATCATCAAGATCAATCAAGCAGGAGGTAGGGTATTACCTACATCGAGAGGGCCCGAACCTGGGTAAACATTGTGTCCCCCGCCTCCTATTACCATTAGCCTTAGACGCACAGTTCGGGACCTCCTACCCAAGATCCGTCGGTTTTGACACCGACACCCCTCCACTAGAAGGATCCCACAACTCTATTCGTGAGGACTCCCTCGGGGTAATAAGATTCCCAAATGAGTTTGACCAAGGGCAGATCCTCATTGTTTAGGAATTTGTGATGTTGCTTCATGAGCAAGCATTTGTTGTGTGTAGCAATGTTTAGCACTCCAAGTCCTCCTTGCTCCTTGGGAGTAAAAACCTTGTTCCATGAGATTAAAGTTGTTCCTTTGTCTTCCATGCCATACTTTCTTCAAAAGCAATGTCTGAGATATTTATTGATCTGCTCTATAATGCCAGCTGGTAGATCCAGAGTGCACATGAAGAAAGTGGGGAGGCTTGTGAAGACTGATTTGATCAGAGTAAGCTTGTCTCCATATGAGAGAAAGGTTGAGCAACCAGCAAGTCTTTTGTTGATTCTTTTGATTAATGGAACAAAATCTTCCATTTTTGGTTTTACAAGACTTAAGGGAAGACCAAGGTATGTGAAAGGAAAGCTACCAGTGCAACATCCTAGTCTGTTTGCCAGGGATTGCAGATTTGCTGGACTAGTGTTGATTGGCACCATGGCTGATTTCTCAAAATTCATTCTCAAACCAGCGAACAGGGTGAAGTGTAGTAACAAATTTTTCAGCTGTTCTACCTGAGCTTCACAAGTAGGCATAATGAGAACTATGTCATCGGCATACTGAATAACTGGGAAGTCAGGGCAAGGATGATTTTCCAAAGGTTTGTTGATCAAGTTGTTGTGCATTGCTTCATTCATAATAGATTGCAAGATATCTGCTGCTAAAACAAAAAGAAGAGATGAGGCTGGATCTCCTTGTCTTACCCCTCTTTTGCATAAGAATTGTTTCCCTAGTACTCCATTGAGCAGCACAGAGGGAAAAGCAGAAGAGAAGATCATGTCCAGCCACATGAGCCATCTAGTGTCAAAAACTCTTGTAGTGAGTATCTGTTTGATAGTCTGATGCTCAATGAGGTCAAAAGCCTTTTCAAAATCCAATTTGATGACAATGATTTCTTGACCAGAGGATTTGCCCTGATTGATATATTCATAGGTCCAAGCTAGACAGTCCTAAATTGATCTTGATTTTAGGATTCCATATTGATTGGTGTGGACCAGCTGTAAGGTAACTGATTGTAACCTGTTTGCTAACAACTTGGTGATGATTTTGACCAAGCAGATGAGCAATGAAATAGGTCTGAAATCATTGGGTGTGACAGAGCATCTTTGTTGGGGATGAGTGTAATGTATGGTGAATTTATAATCTACAAGTTAATTTTGCCATGATAAAAGTCATCAATTAGGGCATAAAAATACGGAGCAATGATATCCCAGCAATGCTTAACAAAATTGGTATTAAAACCATCTGGCCCTGGAGCTTTTCCAGTAGGTAGCTCTTTGATGACTTTGTCAATTTCCTTTTTCGTGAAGGGTGCCTCAAGAAAAGTCAAATCAATATTTGTCTCCAGCAGACTTTCCAAATTAAGAGGGTTGAAAGTTGGAACAGAGGTATTTAGCCTCTTTCTGAATGCATGGTGAAGAATGCTTGCTTTAGAACTGTGATCTCTGAAAGAATTCCCCATCTCATCCTAAAGGCAATCAATATGATCTACTCTGTATTTGAGGGTGGCTTTTGCTTGGAAATACTGTGAATTAGCCTCTCCAAACTTAACACACCTGATAGTAGCCCTCTATTGCCAGTAGATCTTTGATACGTCTCCAACGTATATATAATTTTTGATTGTTCCATGCCATTATATTATCATTCTTGGATGTTTTACAATCATTTTATATCATTTTTTGGTACTAACCTATTGACATAGTGCCCAGTGCCAGTTGCTGTTTTCTGCTTGTTTTTTACATCGCAGGAAATCAATACCAAATGGAGTCCAAACGCAGCGAAATGTTTGGTGGATTTTTTTGGACCAGAAGACATCCAATGGGCCAAGAAAGTACCTGAGGGGAGATCTGAGGGAGCACAACCCACCAGGGCGCGCCTGGAGGCCCAAGCGCACCTAGGTGGGTTGTGCCCACCTCGGTGGCCTCCCGCAACGCCTCTTTGCTCTATAAATACCCCAATATTCCAGAAACCCTAGGGGAGTTGACAAAAATCAATTCCAGTCGCCGCAAGTTCTAGAAACATCAGATCCAATCTAGACACCATCTTGGAGGGGTTCATCATGTTCATTGGTGCCTCTCCGATGATGTGTGAGTAGTTCTTTGTAGACCTTCGGGTTCGTAGTTAGTAGCTAGATGGCTTCCTCTATCTCTCTCTCTCTCTCTCTCTCTCTCTCTCTCTCTATTATCAATACAATGGTCTCTTGGAGATCCATATGATGGAAGTCTTTTTGCAGTGTGTTTGTTGGGGTCCGATGAACTTTGAGTTTATGATCAGATCTATGTTTTTATCCATGAGAGTTATTTGAGTCTTCTTTGATATCTTATATGCATGATTGATTATAGCCTTGTATTTCTTCTCCGATATTTGGGTTTTGTTTGGACAACTTGATCTATTTATCTTGCAATGGGAAGAGGTGCTTTGTGATGGGTTCGATCTTACGATGTTTGATCCCAGTGACAGAAGGGGAATCGACGCGTATGTATCGTTGATACTAAGGATAACTAGATGGGGTCTATTTCTACATAAATAGATCTTGTCTACATCATGTCATCATTCTTATTGCATTACTCCATTTTTCCATGAACTTAATACACTAGATGCATGCTGGATAGCTGTTGATGTGTGGAGTCTTAGTAGTAGATGCAGGCAGGAGTCGGTCTACTAATCTTGGACATGATGCCTGATACGTCTCCAACGTATCTATAATTTTTGATTGTTCCATGCTATTATATTACCCATTTTGGATGTTTATGGGCTTTACTTTACACTTTTATATCATTTTTGGGACTAACCTACTAACCGGAGGCCCAGCCTGTATTGCTGTTTTTTTTGCCTATTTCAGTGTTTTGAAGAAAATGAATACCAAACGGAGTCCAAACGGAATGAAACCTTCAGGAGCGATCTTTTTGCAACAAACCTGATCCAGAGGACTTGGAGTGCAAGTCAAGAAGCAATCGAGGAAGCCACGAGGGTGGAGTGCGCACCCCCCTACTAGGCGCGCCCCCTATCTTGTGGGCCCCTCGGGCACCCACCGACCTACTTCTTCCTCCTATATATACCCACGTACCCCGAGAACATCAGAGGCGACCACGAAAAACTATTTCCACCACTGTAACCTTCTGTATTCGCGAGATCCCATCTTGGAGCCTTCGTGGGCCTCTACATCATCTCCAAGGCCTCTCCGATGAGTTGTGAGTAGTTTACCACAGACCTTCGGGTCCATAGTTATTAGCTAGATGGCTTCTTCTCTCTCTTTGAATCTCAATACCATGTTCTCCTTGATCTTCTTGGAGATCTATTCGATGTAACTCTTTTTGCGGTGTGTTTGTTGAGATCCGATGAATTGTGGGTTTATGATCAAGTTTATCTATGAGAAATATTTGAATCTCCTCTGAATTCTTTTATGTGTGATTAAGTTATCTTTGCAAGTCTCTTCGAATTATCAGTTTGGTTTGGCCTACTAGATTGATCTTTCTTGCAATGGGATAAGTGCTTAGCTTTGGGTTCAATCTTGCGGTGTCCTTTCCCAGTGACAGCAGGGGCAGCAAGGCATGTATTGTATTGTTGCCATCGAGGATAAAAAGATGGAGTTTATATCATATTGCATGAGTTTATCCCTGTACATCATGTCATCTTCCTTAATGCGTTACTTTGTTCTTTATGAACTTAATACTCTAGATGCATGCTAGATAGCGGTCGATGTGTGGAGTAATAG
This sequence comes from Triticum aestivum, assembly GCF_018294505.1. Lineage (NCBI taxonomy): Eukaryota > Viridiplantae > Streptophyta > Magnoliopsida > Poales > Poaceae > Triticum > Triticum aestivum. Next base: position 543,826,558 of record NC_057801.1, read on the forward strand.
TAGTAGATGCAGGCAGGAGTCGGTCTACTTGTCACGGACGTGATGCCTATATACATGATCATGCCTAGATAATCTCATAATTATTCGCTTTTCTATCAATTGCTCTACAGTAATTTGTTCACCCACCGTAATACTTATGCTATCTTGAGAGAAGCCACTAGTGAAACCTATGGCCCCCGGGTCTATCTTTTATCATATAAGCTTTCAATCTACTTTTATTTGCATCTTTACTTTTCCAATCTATATTATAAAATACCAAAAATATATTTATCTTATCATATTATCTCTATCAGATCTCACTTTCGCAAGTGGCCGTGAAGGGATTGACAACCCCTTTATTGCGTTGGTTGCGAGTTCTTGTTTGTTTGTGTAGGTGTGTGGGACTTTTGAGGAGCCTCCTACTAGATTGATACCTTGGTTCTCAAAAACTGAGAGAAATACTTATGCTACTATTGCTGCATCACCCTTTCCTCTTCAAGGAAAACCAACGCAAGCTCAAGACATAGCAAGAAGGATTTCTGGCGCCGTTGCCGGGGAGGTCTTCGCTCAAGTCAAGACATACCAAGTACCCATCACAAACTCATCTCCCTCGCATTTACATTATTTGTCATTTGCCTCTCGTTTTCCTCTCCCCCACTTCACCTTTGTCGTTTTATTCGCCCTTCTTCCGTCCGATCTTGTGTTACCATGTGCCTTCTTTTTGCTTGCATCTTCACTTGCTAAAAGTTTATGGATCCTCATCCACTTGTTAATCTCTTTAAGAGATCCAATTATGATGAACCAATTTCTAGTGAGTTTTGTGCACTAGATTATCTTTATGAAGCTTTGCTTGAAATTCATGAATCTGAAAATTATGATGAAGAAATTTATGAAGAGATTCACGATAACTCTTTGAATAAAAAGCATGATTGCAATGATTTTACTATAAATTCTCTTGATGTCAATTGTGATAATAATATGCAAAACCCTAAGCTTTGGGATGCTAGTTTTTCTATGCCTATTACTTGTTGCAATGATCATGATTGGGGTGATTCTTCTTATCTTGAAAATTTATTTAAGCCCCATAATGAATATGAGATTGATAATAGTGTTTACAATAATATTGAAAGTGGGTTTGGAAGAGTTTCAACTTTAGATCCCACATATTTGGAGTATGTTCAATCTTATAATATATTTGATAAAAGTGGGTTTGGAGTCATGACTTTAGTTAGTGTTAATCCCACTATCTTGGAAGGGTGTCAACTTTGCATGCATGTAGATCGTGTTATAAATATGTTATGTGATAGCTATTTTGTTGAATTTGCCTATGATCCTACATGTAATTATTATGAGAGAGGAAAATATGGTCATAAAATTTTGTATCTTACTAAATTACCTCTCGTCATGTTGAGATTGCTATCGTCTCTTTCTTATTCCTTGCATATGCTAGTTTTTGTTTGCCTCGCAAATTTGTTTTCTTATAATATGCCTTTGCATAGGAAGTATGTTAGACTTAGATGTTTTATCACGTGTTTCATGATGCTCTCTTTGCGCTTCAATTCTTGTCTTTCATGTGAGCATCATTAAAATTATCAATGCCTAGCTAAAAGGCTTTAAAGAAAAAGCGCTTGTTGGGAGACAACCCAATATTTTTCCTTGCTGTTATTCAATAAATATTTCATCTAGCTTCTGTTTAGATGTGTTTTTATGTTTTAATTAGTGTTTGTGCCAAGTAGAACCTATAGGATAACCTATGGTGGTAGTTAATTTGATTCTGCTGAAAAATAGAAACTTTGCACGCACGAAAATAATTTTAGTAATTCACAGAAACGTGCTTTTGTGTTGATTATTTTTGCTGTAGATAAATAGATAAATTTCCCAGGACTTCCTATTTTGGTAGGATTTTTAGAGTTCCAGAAGTATTAGAGAGTTATAGATTGCTACAGACTGTTCTGTTTTGGACAGATTCTGTTTTTCGTGTGTGGTTTGCTTATTTTGATGCATATATGGCTAGTATTAAGTGGTATGAACCATAGAGAACTTGAAATACAGTAGTTTTAACACCAATATAAATAAATAATGAGTTCATTACAGTACCTTATGTGGTGGTTTTTCTTTCTTTCACTAACGGAGCTTATGAGATTTCCTGTTGAGTTTTGTGTTGTGAAGTTTTCAAGTTTTGGGTAAATATTTGATGGACTATGGAATAAGGAGTGGCAAGAGCCTAAGATTGGGGATGCCCATGGCACCCCAAGATATTCAAGAATAGCCAAAATCCTAAGCTTGGGGATGCCCCCGGAAGGCATCCCCTCTTTCGTCTTTGTTTATCGGTAACTTTACTTGGAGCTATATTTTTATTCGCCACATGATATGTGTTTTTCTTGGAGCATCTTGTATGGTATTAGTATTTGCTTTTTAGTTTTTCCACAATCATCCTTGCTGTACACACCTTTTGGGAGAAGCCCACTTGATTAGAATTTATTAGAATACTCTATGTGCTTCACTTATATCTTTTGAGTTAGATAGTATTTGCTCTAGTACTTCACTTATATCTTTTAGAGCACGGCGGTGGCTTAATTTTGAAGAAACTGTTGATCTCTAATGCTTCACTTATATTATTTTGAGAGTCTTTTAGAACAGCATGGTACTTGCTATGGTTATGAATTTGGTCCTAGAATGATGAGCATCCAAGTTGGGTATAATAAAAACTATCATAGGAAGTGCATTAAACACTAGGATCAATTTGATGCTTGATAATTGTTTTGAGATATAAAGGTGGTAATATTAGAGTCATGCTAGTTGGGTAATTATGAAATTGAGAAATACTTGTGTTGATGTTGGCAAGTCCCGTAGCATGCACGTATGGTAAAAGTTGTGTGACAAATTTGTTGCATGAGGTGCTATTTTAATTGTCTTCCTTATGAGTGGAGGTCGGGATCGCGTGATGGTTAACTCCTACCAACCCTTCCGCTTCGAGGGCAAGTAGACTTTTGCAATAAGTATATGAGTTCTTTATGACTAATGTGAGTCCATAGATATACGCATACTCACCCTTCCGCTTTGCTAGCCTTTATTGTGCCGCGCAACTTTCGCCGGTATCATGCACTCATTATTTACCTTACTCAAAACAGCCACCATACCTACCTATTATGGCATTTCCATAGCCATTCCGAGATATATTGCCATGCAACTTTCCACCGTTCCATTTATTATGACACGCTCCATCATTGTCATATTGATCTTTGCATGATCATGTAGTTGACACTGTATTTGTGGCAAGGCCACCCTCATAATTTTCATACATGTCACTCTTGATTCATTGCATATCCCAGTACACCGCCGGAGGCATTCATATAGAGTCATATTTTGTTCTAAGTGTTGAGTTGTAATTCTCGAGTTGTAAATTAATAAAAGTGTGATGATCTTCATTATTAGAGCGTTGTCCCAAGTGAGGAAAGGATGATGAAGACTATGATTCCCCCACAAGTCGGGATGAGACTTCGAACTTTAAAAAAAGGAAAAAAGAGGCCAAAGAGCCCACCAGATAAAAAAAGAAAGGCCAAATAAAAAAAGAGAAAGGCCAAATAAAAAAATAAAAAAATAAAAAAATGATAGAAAAAGAGAGAAGGGACAATGCTACTATCTCTTTTCCACACTTGTGCTTCAAAATGGCACCATGATCTTCATGATAGAGAGTCTCTTATGTTGTCACTTTCATATACTAGTGGGAATTTTTCATTATAGAACTTGGCTTGTATATTCCAATGATGGGCTTCCTCAAAATGCCCTAGGTCTTTGTGAGCAAGCGAGTTGGATGCACACCCAATTAGTTTCTTTTGTTGAGCTTTCATACATTTATAGATCTAGTGCATCCCTTGCATGGCAATCCCTACTCACTCACATTGATATCTATTGATGGGCATCTCCATAGCCTGTTGATATGCCTAGTTGATGTGAGACTATCTTCTCCCTTTTTGTCCTCACAACCACCACCTTATACCACCATAGTGCTATGTCCATGGCTTGCGCTCATGTATTGCGTAAGAGTTGAAAAAGCTGAAGCGCGTTAAAAAGTATGAACCAATAGCTAGGCTGAAACCGGGGTTGTGCATGATGGGAGTATTTTGTGTAATGAAAATGAAGCATGGCATAACTATATGATTTTGTAGGGATAAGCTTTCTTTGGCTATGCTATTTTGATAACACATGATTATTTGTTAGTATGCTTCGAGTATTATTATTTTTTATGTTTTATAAGCTTTTATCTTGAATCATTTGGATCTGAACAATCATGCCAAAATAAAGAAAATTACATTGAGAATTATGCTAGGTAGCATTCCACATCAAACATTCTGTTTTTATCATTTACCTACTCGAGGACGAGCATGAATTAAGCTTGGGGATGCTTGATACGTCTCCAAGGTATCTATGATTTTTGATTGTTCCATGCTATTATATTACCCGTTTTGGATGTTTATGGGCTTTACTTTACACTTTTATATCATTTTTGGGACTAACCTACTAACCGGAGGCCCAACCCGTATTGCTGTTTTTTTGCCTATTTCAGTGTTTCGAAGAAAAGGAATACCAAATGGAGTCCAAACGGAATGAAACCTTCGGGAGAGATCTTTTTGGAACAAACGTGATCCAGAGGACTTGGAGTGCAAGTCAAGAAGAATCGAGGAAGCCACGAGGGTGGAGGGCGCGCCCCCTATCTCGTGGGCCCCTCGGGCGTCCATCGACCTACTTCTTCCTCCTATATATACCCACGTACCCCGAGAACATCAAAGGCGACCACGAAAAACTATTTCCACCACCGTAACCTTCTGTATCCGCGAGATTCCATCTTGGAGCCTTCGTCGGCGCTCTGCCGGAGGGAGGATCGACCACGGAGGGCCTCTACATCATCTCCAAGGCCTCTCCGATGAGTTGTGAGTAGTTTACTACAGACCTTCGGGTCCATAGTTATTAGCTAGATGGCTTCTTCTCTCTCTTTGAATCTCAATACCATGTTCTCCTTGATCTTATTGGAGATCTATTCGATGTAACTCTTTTTGCGGTGTCTTTGTCGAGATCCGATGAATTGTGGGTTTATGTTCAAGTTTATCTATGAGAAATATTTTAATCTCCTCTAAATTCTTTTATGTGTGATTAAGTTATCTTTGCAAGTCTCTTCGAATTATCAGTTTGGTTTGGCCTACTAGATTGATCTTTCTTGCAATGGGAGAAGTGCTTAGCTTTGGGTTCAATCTTGCGGTGTCCTTTCCCAATGACAACAGGGGTAGCAAGGCACGTATTGTATTGTTGCCATCGAGGATAAAAAGATGGGGTTTATATCATATTGCATGAGTTTATCCCTCTACATCATGTCATCTTCCTTAATGCGTTACTCTGTTCTTTATGAACTTAATACTCTAGATGCAGGCATGAGTCGGTCGATGTCTGGAGTAATAGTAGTAGATGCAGGCAGGAGTCGGTCTACTTGTTGCGGATGTGATGCCTATATACATGATCATGCCTAGATAATCTCATAATTATTCGCTTTTCTATCAATTGCTCTACAGTAATTTGTTCACCCACCGTAATACTTATGCTATCTTGAGAGAAGCCACTAGTGAAACCTATGGCCCCCGGGTCTATCTTTTATCATATAAGCTTTCAATCTACTTTTATTTGCATCTTTACTTTTCCAATCTATATTATAAAATACCAAAAATATATTTATCTTATCATATTATCTCTATCAGATCTCACTTTCGCAAGTCGCCATGAAGGGATTGAAAACCCCTTTATTGCGTTGGTTGCGAGTTCTTGTTTGTTTGTGTAGGTGCGTGGGACATTTGAGGAGCCTCCTACTGGATTGATACCTTGGTTCTCAAAAACTGAGGGAAATACTTACGCTACTATTGCTGCATCACCCTTTCCTCTTCAAGGAAAACCAACGCAAACTCAAGACATAGAAATGCCTATATAATGATCATTGCCTGGATATCGTCGTGATTATTTAAAGTTCTATCAATTGCCCAACAGTAATTGTTTTCCCACTATTTGCTATTTTCCTCGAGAGAATCCACTAGTGAAACCTACGGCCCCCGGGTCTCTTCTCATCATATTTGCCTTTGTGATCTATTTTCCTTTGCTTTTATTTTCAGATCTACTAAACCAAAAATACAAAAATACCTTGCTCCACTTTATTTATTTTGCGATCTATTTATCCTATCTATCACAACTTTCTCGCGTCTTCTCGCCAATTTGAGGCATCGTTACCCGAAAGGGATTGACAACCCCTTTTACACGTCAGGTTGCGATTATTTGTTATTTGTGTGCAGGGGTTGTTTACGTTGTGTTGCTTGGTTCTCCTACTGGTTCGATAACCTTGGTCTCATCATTGGGGGAAATACCTACTGTCGTCGTGCTGCATTATCCCTTCCTCTTTGGGGAAATACTGACGTAGTTGAAGCAGGCATCAAATGGAATTTCTGGCACCATTGTAGTGAGGATCTTCAACATCAACCAGGTTCCTAGTCACAAATCTCATCTCCTTACAATTTACATTATTTGTCATTTGCCTCTCGTTTTCCTCTCACCCACTTCACAAAAATTCGCATTTTTATTTGCCCTCTTTTTCGTTCGCCGTTTTCTCGTCAGATCTGTTTTTGAGTGCAATCTTGTTGTGAAGTCACCATGAGTGATTTTGGTATGGCAGAAACAGATGATGGCCTAACTCCTAAAATGGAGCGTACGGGCAATCTGGATGCCAAAACTTTTGTCTTGGGGAAAGGGAATTTTATGGGGAAAGAACATAACCAAGAATTTTTCACTTGTGTCGGAAAATTAAGTCTTGATGATATTCCTATACTTGAAAGGACTAAATCTTATGCAGAAGCTATCTCGTCACTAGTTCTGAAACTTGAAACTAAATTTATCCGTACTCATCCTACCTACAAAGAGTGTTCTATGAGTTGCCCATTATAAAGAATCCTAAAGCTAAAAAGTTAGCCACTCTTGTTTTGATGAATGAATTTGACTATGTAATAGGGAAGCTAGGGAAATCTTTGATTTTTATGGTATGAATCATGAAAACCCCATGATTGATGAAATTCTTTATCATAGTGATTATGCGTTGAGACATTTGCTTGGAGATAACCAAATCTTTGATGAGAATCTTAAAAAGTAAGTCCCCGTTTTAGACATGACCCAACAAGTTTTTAATGATGTTAATCAACACTATTCTTGGATCACAGCCAGAAATCAAAAGAGTTATGATAAAAGGAAACTTTACAGTGCTAAGGTTTCCATGGTAATGTGTTTTATGTTTTATTTACAAAACTCCCCGACACAAATACCTCCAAGGAAAACAAGGCTAAGGATGACAACACTTAGATCATATGCGTTATGTCTAGCTAGGGGCGTAAAACGATAGCGCTTGTTGGGACGCAACCCAACTTGTATCTTTTAGCTTTTTGGTTTTCTTGTTGTTTTCAATAAAATACACAATTATGCCTCTGGTTAGATGTGTTTTTGTGGTTTAAATTAGTGTTTGTGCCAAGCAAAGCCTTTGGGATGATTTGGGTGAGAGATGATTTGATCTTGCTGAAAAACAAAAACTTTACACTAACAAAATTATTTTTCAGTTTTATCAGAAGAGTGCTTTTGAGTTGATTCTTTTTGCATAAAATTAATAAACAAATTATTCACGTCGTCCTAATTTTTTAGAATTTTTGGAGTTACAGAAGTATTCAACATAGTTAGATTGCTACAGACTGTTCTGTTTTTGATAGATTCTGTTTTCTTTGTGTTGTGTGCTTGATTTGATGATTCTATGGTTTTCTTTGAAGAGTTTTTGCCATAGAAAAGTTGGAATACGATATATATAATGGAAAAATAAAATATGAATGGGTTTGCAACAGTACTTATAGTAGTGGTTTGCTTCCTTATACTAACGGATCTCACGAATGTTTTGTTGAGTTTTGTGTGATTGAAGTTTTCAAGTTTTGGGTGATCTTACGATGGATGAAGGAATAAGGATTAGCAAAAGGCTAAGCTTGGGGATTCCCGAGGCACCCCAAGATAATATTCAAGAAGTAGCAAGCAACTAAGCTTGGGGATTCCCCCGAGTGGCATCCCCTCTTTCTTCTAACAACCATCGGTATTATACTTGAAGCTATATTTTTATTCGTCATAGTTTGCTTGGAGCATCTTGTATGATATGAGTCTTTGCTTGTTTTGCTTTGTGTTTTAAGTCTTGAATCCTTGCTGGACACACCTTTTTGAGAGAGCAAAAAATTATGCTATGCTTGCTCCTATGCTTCACTTAAAATTTTAGAGCCATGGAATTGCTCTAGTGCTTCACTTATATCTTTTTGAGCACGGTGTGCTTTGTTATTTTTGAAGAAATGCTCTCATGCTTCACTTAGATTTATTTGGGAGTTAGTAAAAAATTAAGAAATTCTCTCTTGCTTCACTTAGAATATTTTGAGACAAAGAAAAAATTTATGCTCATGTTTTTCACTTAAATTAGTTTGAGCTTATTAAAAGCAACATATGAAAATAGTCCGAAAGTGATAGATATCCAAGGAGGATATAATAAAAACTTCCATGAAGATCATTGGACAAAATAAACTTGGTTCTTAGTAATGGTTTTGACATATGATGATATGATATGTGAGTCATGTTGATGAGTAATTATGCTTTAGTAAGAATATTGATGTTAAGGTTTGTGATTCCCTATGCAAGCACGAAAGTCAATATTTACACAATGAAATTTATATCCTACTTGTGGTGCATTATTCGGTGTTACTTACGCTTAATGCTTGGGTACGAGATTTTTCGTTTCTTGGTTGGTCGCTTCTCAATCTTTTTGCTAGCCTTCATTTTTGCACTAAGTATGATCACTAATTGTGCATCCAAAACCCTTTAAACTAGTTTTGCCATATGAGTCCCATATACCTACCTATATGCAGTATTTCCGTGCCGTTCTAAGCAAATTTGCATGTGCCATCTCTAATTTTCAAAATAAATTTCTCTTTTGTGTGCTCGTACCGCTCGCAAGGCAGTGAGGGGTGGCCGATATTTTCCATGCTAGATGTGTTATTCTCACGATGAGTGTTTATTCACTTGTCATTGCACGAGAGTACGACAAAGGTATTAGGGATGCCGAGTCCCAAAATGAAAAATGAATTTACTTTATGTCGTCAAATAATAAATTCCTTGGAAACTGTTGGTATGGAGGGCATTCGTGGATACGGTTAGCCATGGAAAGTGAAAGTAATGGTGGAAAAGGGAATAAAATTTATTTTCTGTTTGGGAACCGCCTATGATGTATCTATCATGGAAAGTGTTGGGAGCTTTGAGTCGTTTTTGTTGGTGGGAAAAGTATGCCTTCCAAAATGTTTTTATCTCTCAATTTCGCTTTGAGCTCTGGCACCTCTATAAATCCCTACTTCCCTTTGTGAAGGGCCTTTCTTTTACTTTATGCAATTCTTATTTTGAAATTTGAGTCTCCATCTTCTATTATAAAGCACCAACTAAGGGACACTATGATCGTATTTGAGCATTGGGTGTAGCTAATATTCGAGTGTGTTTCATGAATGGATCAATGGTTGCGCATAATGGGCTAGGGATAACTTGCTTTAGTGTTGATATTTTGAAAGACATGGTTGCTTGTTGGTATGCTTGAGTATTGAACTCTTCATGTCAAAACTAGACTATTGCTTTGAACCATATAAAAGTCCGTCCATGCTACAAAGAAAAGAAAATGTGATGAACATGTTAGGCAGCATTCCACATAAAAAATTCTGTTTACTCGAGGACGAGAAGGAATTAAGCTTGGGGATGCTGATATGTCTCCAACGTATCTATGATTTTTTATTGTTCCATGATGTTATATTATCATTCTTGGATGTTTTACAATCATTTTATAATCATTTTATATCTTTTTTGGTACTAACCTATTGACATAGTGCCTAGTGCCAATTGTTGTTTTCTGCTTGTTTTTTACATCGCAGGAAATCAATACCAAACGGAGTCCAAACACAACGAAACTTTTTGTGGATTTTTTGGACCAAAAGACATCCAGTGGGCCAAGAAAGTACCTGAGGGGAGCACAACCCACCAGAGCGCGCCTGGAGGCCCAGGTGTGCCCAAGTTGGTTGTGCCCACCTCGGTGGCCTCCCGCACCACCTCTTTGCTCTATAAATACCCCAATATTTCAAAAACCCTAGGGGAGTCGACGAAAATCAATTCCAGCCGCCGCAAGTTCCAGAAACACCAGATCCAATCTAGACACCATCTCGGAGGGGTTCATCATGTCCATTGGTGCCTCTCCGATGATGTGTGAGTAGTTCTTTGAAGACCTTCGGGTCCATAGTTAGTAGCTAGATGGCTTCCTCTCTCTCTCTCTCTTGATTATCAGTACAATGGTCTCTTGGAGATCCATATGATGTAAGTCTTTTTGCGGTGTGTTTGTTGGGATCCGATGAACTTTGAGTTTATGATGAGATCTATGTTTTTATCCATGAAAGTTATTTGAGTCTTCTTTGATCTCTTATATGCACGATTGATTATAGCCTCGTATTTCTTCTCCGATATTTGGGTTTTGTTTGGCCAACTTGATCTATTTATCTTGCAATGGGAAGAGGTGCTTTGTGATGGGTTCGATCTTATGGTGCTTGATCCCAGTGATAGAAGGGGAAACGACACGTATGTATCGTTGATACTAAGGATAACTAGATGGGGTCTATTTCTACATAAATAGATCTTGTCTACTTCATGTCATCATTCTTATTGCATTACTCCGTTTTTCCATGAACTTAATACACTAGATGCATGCTGGATAGCGGTCGATGTGTGGAGTAATAGGAGTAGATGCAGGCAGGAGTCGGTCTACTAATATTGGACGTGATGCCTATATAATGATCATTGCATGGATATCATCATGATTATTTGAAGTTCTATCAATTGCCCAACAGTAATTGTTTTCCCACCGTTTGCTATTTTTCTCGAGAGAAGCCACTAGTTAAACCCACGGCCACCGGGTCTCTTCTCATCATATTTGCCTTTCCGATCTATTTTCCTTTGCTCTTATTTTCAGATCTACTAAACCAAAAATACAAAAATACCTTGCTGCACTTTATTTATTTTGCGATCTATTTATTCTATCTATCACAACTTTATCATGTCTTCTCGCCAATTTGAGGCATCACACCCGAAAGGGATTGACAACCCCTTTAACATGTCGGGTTGCGAGTATTTGTTATTTGTGTGCAGGGGCAGTTTAGGTTGTGTTGCTTGGTTCTCCTACTGGTTCGATAACCTTGGTCTCATCACTGAGGGAAATACCTACCGTCGATGTGCTACACCATCCCTTCCTCAATGGGGAAATACCAACGTAGTTCAAGCATGCATCAATCTTCTGCAACTGAAGAAAATTCTTAAGATGGTGTTCGAGAAAGTCTCTGCCATTCCTAATATTATTCAGGGGTCTGAAGTCCTCAATAGTGTCAAAAAATAGAATTACTTCATTGATGGCCTTGATTGAGTTGCTTAGCTGTGAAATGAACTTGGCCCAAATTTTAAGACATTTCCTGAGCCTCTTAAATTTTGTTGTTATCTTCTTAGCACTGTTATTGATAGGCATAGCTTGCTCCCAGTTCTGTCTAACAATATCTTTGAAACCCTCAATTTGTAACCAGTGATTTTCAAACCTGAAGATTCTTGCCTTGGGGATGTGAGTACCAATTTGAACAAGGCAGGGAATATGATCTGATACAGGTTTAGCCAAAGGGAGCACCACTGTGTTTGGATATTGTGAGGTCCAAGCTTCGGATGTAAAGACCCAATCAAGTTTTTCCAAGAGAGGGGTAGATTACATGTTGCTCCAGGTAAAATTTCTAACTTTTAGAGGGATTTCTACCGAAGCCAAGGAGTTAATAGCTTCATTAAATTTCATCATATCAGAAAAATTGCCACCAGATCTGCTTCTATTACTTGGGTATCTAATATAATTTAAATCCCCCATAATGATCCACTGCATGTCATCAGGCATTTGAATTTGTTTAAACCAATCTAAAAATATGTCGCTTTCATCTCCTGGGCAATGCCCATAGATATTTTTGAGGATCCAAGTGTCTCCAGATAGTTGACTATGATTGGGCTGGAATAACTTGTGTGTGCCTCTCAGATTCCTACATAAGAAAGGATACCTTTTCTTTTCTATTGGATGGACAACAGCATAACCACAACAATAGGTCTATCAGGTAATTGGCCATCTGTCTTTATCCATGTGTAGTTATAACTTATATGTCAGATGTGCTATGAAGTCAAGTTTATATATGGCCTCAGGCTCATGGCCATCTGTTACATGTGTTAGATTCTTAGTTTTTTTGTTTATATCTTGGTTATTACTTTTTACTCATTTATTCTCATTCATACTTCCTATGTATAGGAGAACTCAAGGTGGCTTGATACCGTCTTTGGCACTCATTGTTCTCCTGCAAATTAGCAACCAGATATTAACAGGTCCATGATGCTATGAGCACACCTTTTTTGTACAAAATTCATATTTGTTGGAATATTATGTGATGGAGTATCGGTTGGCCTGCCTTTGGTAGTAGCACCTATTGGCTAGTTTTCTATTTGTGAGCTTTTATTGCCTCTTGATCCATGGCACTTGATGTTAACATGTATAAGACATACACGTTGAGAAGGTTTCTTTTATTTTAGAACCGAAGGGATTATGTTACCTAGCCCAAAGGTAATTTCTTGAAGATTTTATTTTATTTACATGTATATGAGATACACATTTATGGCTCATACCTGATCCATATGAACTCAACAGCTTTATTTTCTTCTTAGGCATGTTGATATCTATATCCATTGATATGCATCTCCTTTTTCATGTTACTTAAATATATGTTTTCCGCGTAGTAAAACATCCGAAACAATCTTGAACACATAACTTGAATGGACATGCATTATTTTGATAAAGAGTTCAATCCATGCATGTTTTTGTCATCTAATTTTGTATTCTCAGCTCTACGGAAGTGATAAATTTTAGTTTTCTGTTCAGGGAGATCTGGCCGTCCAGAGCAAGCAAAACGGATGGCCAAATCTCCCTGAGGGAGGAGGGGGCTGGGGGTGGAGGGATGGAGAAGCTCTCATCGGCGGCGGATTTCATGGAGGGGCGGTGCGTATGACGCCTACAACATCTGCCTTGAGGCTTTCTATGATCGTGACTCCTGCACGGTAGCTGTCGTGGAATAGTCATGGCAAATGTCCTAGTGTGAGGACTTAGTCGTGGAGCCATCGCAACTAGGTTAGCTTAAAGGGGTTAAACAGGACAAAGGACATAGGAGTTTATACTGGTTTGGCCCCTTGCGGTGAAGGTAAAGGCCTAATCCTGTTTGAGGTGGTATTGCTTATGTCTCGATTACCAGGGAGCGAATACGCTTGACCTAGCTTGCGATCTCTTGTTTTTTGCCCTGAACCGCCGCCGGGTCGTCCCTTTATATACACAGGTTGACGCCCAGCGACTCATGGAGTCCCGACCGGCTCATAGACAACGTGTCCGGCTCGATGACTAAGTATACTTGCCTTACAATATAAGTTATACATACAGCGGTTTACCCCTATGGGACTTAAGTCGCCTTGGGCCTTGGGCCCTTGTTTCATGAACCGCCATCTTCAATATCCTCATGGGCTTCATATTGATGAACCGCCGTAGGTATAACCTGACCCCTCGTGGGCGGTTCATACCTAATAGTCATATCCCCAACATTAGGCCCTAGATTGATTTGAACTTGTTCGTGTTAATCTTCAACACTTAGAAAAAAGTCCTTCCTTCTTCATTTGTGCGAGATCTCATAACCCGCCATGATGTCATCTCCTGCGATTGTGGTAACCCACCATGACGTCACCTGTCATTAATTTTATACAATATCCAATATATCTTAACATATCCTTATCTTTAATAACCATCCCGAAAATCGAGGCATCCGAGCGGCTGGATAATCATTCTTTGGCCTCCTCGTTTTTCATGCCCACCTATTACATTTCTCCTTATAAATAGGGTCAAACACCCTCCTTTCATTTTTTTCCTTACCTCCTCGTCTTCTTCTTCCTCTTGTGACTCCTCTGCCGCCTTGAGCTTCGCCGCCGTCATCCTCCGACGGCTGCACCAACTCGGGCCGCTGCATCAACCTGACTGGCAAGAAAACCCCGGCGCTCCACCGCAGTCCATATGCTTCTATAAGTGTTAATCTCCCTATGCATCAGATCTGCATTAGGTTTAGCCTTGTTCTTCGGTGTTCTTCGTTGTTATTCATTGTTCTTTTTCAACCCTAGTAGCTTCTGATCTGAAGATATTATAAAACTCGCGCGGTAGCAGTTTAGCTGTTGTTTTTAATATCAGAACACTTTTTCCCTTCATAATAGATCTCATCGGAGCACACGAACTCCTTTGCTACCGCTTTAGGTTTAGAATTTACTGCATTTTCTGAACTGCCACAGATCCAAAATTATAGCTTCAGTCTGTGAAATATGTTTGTCCATCACTTAGCAAAATTTTTCTTTTTGATAGATCTTAACTATCAGTATTGTCATGGTGGCTTACATCACCAGTTATAGCTAGTCATATGTCATTAGGCCCCTTTTTAAGCCGCCACTCTGAATATGTACTGTAGTGTTTTACCTTCGGCTTAATGAATCAACTTAAACCGGCAAACTATTCTTTCTTTTAGGCTTCTTTATTCACAATGCCGCCGAAGACATCCACTTCATGTAACTGGGTTCCCTCCATTGTCACTGAGGACACGCTCAAAGACTTTGTCAAAACCGGCTATTTACCAGAAAAAACTGTCATGCATTATTGCGCCCCCAATCCTGAAGAAGAAAGACCTCAGCCAAAGGATGATGAGGTCATTGTTTTTACTGACCACATGAATCGGGGCTTCTCACCGCCCGGTTCTAAATTTTTCCGAGATGCTCCGCACTTATTTGAGCTTCATCCTCAAGACATCAGACCCAATTTCATGTCAAACATCTGCAATTTTCAAGTTTTCTGCGAAGTATACCTTCAAGAGGAGCCCAGTGTTGAACTGTTTAGGGAATATCTTTATCTGAACCGTCAAAACGAGTTTACGAATGGACCCAGCTTGGAACTTGGTGAAATCTCCATTCAACGAAGAAGAGATGCTATCTTCCCCTATGCTCGCTTGCCGAGTCATCCCAAAGATTGGAACCAAACATGGTTTTATTGCAAAGATACCTCTCCGGCTGATGAGAACACACTGCCAGGCTATCATGCCCAGCTCTTGACTCAAAACATCATCTTCCTGAGAAGCTTACCACTGTTGAACGTAAGAAGCTCGCCCCCACCATTGTAAAGGTCAAGGATCTGCTGGGAAACGGTTTAACTAGCATTGACTTGGTTTGATGCTGGGTTACAAGGCGGATCATACCCTTGAGTCGCCGATCCGGCTTAATGTGTACTTACATGGGTCGTAAAAAGGATCCACTGCGCCATGGCTCCGTGCATTTAACTGATGACGCCATTAACAAAATGACAAAGTCCCTTCTGAATGAAGACCCTGAAGACTGCATCAAAGTGGGTCTGAACCCTTTCTGCAAACTTAACCCGCCACTAGAGGTGAGTCTTTAAATTACTTATTTTACCTTCATCACTGCAATATTCTATTAACTCAACTTTGATGACTTTCACGAGTTGACTCTGACTTTTGGAAAAAGAAATACGACCATGAAGCTACCAAAAAGGCCAGGGCTGCCAAGAAAACCGCCAAGAAGAATAAGAAGAAATCAAGTACTTCTAAGTTGTTTGAACTGAACGACAGCTCTGAGTCAGAGGTAGCTCTTGATTCCCTTGGCTCCTTTTTCAACTATCTTATTGACATTAATTATCATCAGGGTGACATGGGGGCTAGTCAAGCAATCGAGGAAGAGGTAAATATCATTTCCTCCGACTCTGAGCCTTTGCCAAGATAGAAAACTCGAAGAGTAATCCGGAAATTAAGCTTTTCACACCCCTTAGCTCATCTGGATCCTCACTTTCTTTTGAAGCAACAGCAGCACGAGAGCCGGCGACAGACTCGGTCCAGCGGAGGTGAAGAATTATCTTCCGGCTTGCCAAACACTCCAAGGAAACGTCAAAACAAGGTCATCCCAAATTTAAACTCTTTTTGTCCTTTGGCGGGTCTCATTCGCCAGCCACTTGATTCTTCCGATTCAAATTATCAGGAGACTTCTCGCTCCTCTTATGACGACTCATCACAGTCCTAGCTATCGGCTTTCAAAACTGCTCCTGGGTAATAACAATTACTTATTATTTGCTTCTTATGCTCGTTTATATTTACACTGACCTCTCATGACCCATGTAGTGGAAAGGCCAAGCCTAGCAAGAAGGCAACGGTGACCAAGCCGGCTGAAGACCCCAAAGTTAATGAACCGGAGCAACAAACTCCAGCGCCTGACACCTCTGTGCCACAACCAGAAGAAACTGTTCATGACTTTCCACCAGAAATTCCTGACCCTTCCATTGACCAGACGAACAACAACCCTTTGAATATTGAGTCATCAAGCCCAATTAAACCGGCTGAGACACATGACGATGATGTGATGATCACTAGCACCGACTTTAGAGAGCCGGAAAGACCTACTGTATTGGTCAAGCACTCCACCAAAGAAGAACATATTGAGAGGCGAAAAGTGAGATTTGATGTTGCCAATTACTCTCAATTGAGTGTTAGTGAAGTATTCTCTGGCTATCTCAATCAAGTGCACGCCAGCCGAGACCTTGAAGTTGACATGGTGAAGCAGATGCATCAGAAATATGTGGTATGAACTCCTTCCTTAGTGAATTATGCATATCTTTTCAGCCCCCAAGTCTACTATTTATGATAGGATTGAATATACTGTAGACTTAGAATAACCCTGAATATAAATAGCATCCTTGATAGAACCCTTCAAAACCCGGCTTACACCGTCCGGGTTAAAGCAGATCTGTAATGATTAACATTGCATCCGTAGCCCCCAAAGGCCGGTTTAATCAGCATGAATGAGCCGGTCCTTTGCATCATTGTTTATAAAGCAGAGCTTACTTGTGTAGCCACCATGAGCCGGTTGTGAAAGTTTGCGACACAAACGGTCATCATAAAGTAGTAAAAGACAAGCAATATGCATTAGCCCCCAAGTGCCAACTACTCTTGCTGGCAAAGTGCTTGGGACTTATTCACATAAGCCATTGTATGAATAATTTTTTCGGCAGGCATTAGCCCCCAAGTGCCAAGTGTTGTTGCTTGCAAAAGGCTTGGGACTTCATTTCTGTAATCCAAATCTGAACAT
This sequence comes from Triticum aestivum, assembly GCF_018294505.1. NCBI lineage: Eukaryota > Viridiplantae > Streptophyta > Magnoliopsida > Poales > Poaceae > Triticum > Triticum aestivum. The sequence continues at coordinate 543,843,892 of NC_057801.1, forward strand.
CATTTTGAACCGATGTACGTACATGCCACCACTGCTCAACTTCAATCACAATTGACTGACGTGAAGACTCGGCTAGAACATCAAGAATCTGAGACCCGGAAGGCCGACTCAAAATTCCAATTTAGAGTGGTTGAAACGGAAAAAATTGAAGACCGGTTTTGAGGTTGAAAGAAACACCTGGGCTGAAGAAAAAACTGCTTTGATACAGCGGGCTGAAAAGGCGGAGGTGGCTTTTCAAGACGTGACCTCTAAGCTGAATGGCTTAAAACACCATGTATCCCAGATGGTTTCTGCTATCTTTGGTGAGTCGCCTTGCTAGTATCATATGTGAATCACTTCCTTGACTGTATAAGCCACCTCTAACCAATCCATGATTATTATTCAGGTCCCAGGAGCAGCAATCTTAGCCAAGAGATGCTTGTGAAGATCAAGGTTGTTTACACACTTGTTGAACAGTTATATACTGGAACTCAGCGCACACTGGCCACAATTTCTCCAACTAATCAAGAACCTACTCTCTTGAGTGATGTCTTGAAAAAGCTTTCTGTTCTTTCTGAGAGGATTAGTGAGATGAAGCGATCATCTGCCAGAGCCGGTGCTGTGACAGCCTTACACCAGGCCAAAGCCTGGCTACCAGTGCTAGACCCGGCCGTTATATCTACCGGGTATCCAAGCTTGAAAGAAGATGGCACTCCCTTTGAGAAGAAAGACTTCGCCGCCTGCGTGAAGGTGATACGTCCCCTGGCCAGTCTGATTGCAAATGAAACGGATCTTTCAAGATACCAACCGGCTTATGACATGGAGAATCAGAAGCTGCCAAGGCCGGCTTATAAAGTGATGGATCTAATTCCCCCAATCCTTAAGAACACTTTTGCTCCTGAAGTTGAACCGTCTGAGATTATAGATGATGAAGCTGAATTCCAAGCCTTGTGTGGCACTGATTGGTCATCACCAAACTTCCAGGCAGCACAGGAGGACGAAGAACAGGAGAAGGAAGATCTAGAAGCTTCAAGCCATCATGGCCAAGAAGATTGATCCGCTGGGCGGTTCATACATTTGATCTTCTGAAAACACTTAAGCATTTTGGCTCATTGAGTCATGTAATAGGCTAGCAAAATCTTTGCCCTGTCGTGCCATCGTACACGTTTGTGTTTTGCCCAACACTGTTTGATCCGCCACTTGGAATCTATCATTATATCCTTATGATGACATTGATTTATGCAGATGAGATTTAGTCTTATCCTGCACACAAGTAGATCACAAGAGCCCTGGCGGTTTACCACAGGGCGGGTCATAATACCCCATATAAAACCACTGGTGACTAAAATAGTTCATGACCAGGGCTGGTTTAAACATAATCATGTATAATTATAAAAAGTATCATACATGTGATATTGAATCGTACTGCCGGCTTATGATACCCGTGCAGTAAGGGTTACAACCCAAAGAGTGAGAGCAGAACGCCTTGTTCAAGTGATTTATATCGCCGATTTATCACGCCATATGCAGCAAGGGGTAATATCCCAAAGCTTAGAGCACAACGCTCTAGGCACATAAAATCATCATACACTGGCGACTTAACGTCCAAAGCCAGCTCACGAGGGTAGTAACGCTATGTTCTCTTTGGTGAATACACCTATGTTTGAACAGGAAGCCCCCACGTGCTTTGTAATCATGGCGTCTGAGCCGGACCAAAAGGGTTATTTCACAGCTATGCTTCGAATACGAGCAAGAAGCCCCCAAGTGGTTTGTGGCATTGAGCCGATCAAGAGGAATATTCACAGCTATGCTTCGAATACGAGCAGGAAGCCCCCAAGTGACCATAAATTTTGGCATTGTGCCGATCAAGAGGGATATTCACAGCTATGCTTCAAATATGAGCAGGAAGCCCCCAAGTCACCATAAATTTTGGCATTGCGCCGATCAAGAGGGATATTCACAGCTATGCTTCAAATATGAGCAGGAAGCCCCCAAGTGACCATAAATTTTGGCATTGCGCCGATCAAGAGGGATATTCACAGCTATGCTTCAAATATGAGCAGGAAGCCCCCAAGTGACCATAAATTTTGGCATTGCGCCGATCAAGAGGGACATTCACAGCCATGCTTCGAATACGAGCAGGAAGCCCCCAAATGACCTTTTGTGTGATGAAAAAGACTCATTATTCTTGGAAATGAAATGACAGAGGCCCTGCTTTATCAGGGATGCCGGCTTTATTATAAACATTATAATATATACATTGTCAAAATACGTACATCATAAGAGCCGGTGGCTCAAGTGTAGTAAGGCCGAAAATGAGCAATATTCCATGGTCGGCGGGTCTCCTCCTCCAACTTACGTGAGTCCTTGTGGTCTTGAATATTGATAAGGTAGTATGACCCATTATTCAAATTCTTGTTGACCACAAAGGGTCCTTCCCAAGGTGGGGATAGCTTGTGCATATCGGTCTGATCCTGGATAAGCCGGAGCACCAAGTCACCTTCTTGAAAGGTTCTGGTCTTAACCCGGCGGCTGTGATAACGGCGTAGATCTTGTTGGTAAATCGCCGAGCGAGCCGCCGCAAGGTCACGCTCCTCATCTAACAGGTCAAGTGCATCATGACGTTCTTTTTCATTATCAGCTTCAATGTAAGCCGCCACGCGGGGCGGGTCGTGATGGATGTCACTAGGGAGAACTGCCTCTGCTCCATAAACCATGAAGAAAGGCATGTAACCCGTAGATCTGTTAGGTGTAGTATTGATACTCCATAGTACTGAAGGTAACTCCTCCACCCAACAACTCGGTGTCCTCTGCAAAGGAACCATAAGCCGGGGCTTGATGCCTCTCAAAATTTCTTGATTGGCTCTTTCAGCTTGACCATTGGATTGGGGGTGAGCTACTGACGACACATCAAGTCGAATATGCTCATGTTGACAAAACTCTTTATAGCACCTTTGGACAGATTAGTGTCATTATCAGTTATAATTCTGTGGAGAAAACCAAAGCGAAAAATCACCTTTTTGATGAATTGAACCTCCGTTGCCGCGTCACACTTAATGATCAGCTCTGCTTCGACCCACTTTGTGAATTTTTCAACCGCCATCAAAAGGTGGGTCTTTTTATCCTTGGACCTTTTAAAAGGCCCAACCATATCAAGCCCCCAAAATGCAAACGGCCAAGTAATTGGAATCATCCTCAATTCTTGAGCCGTCATGTGAGCTCGCCGTGAAACTGACAACCATCACATTTACTGACCAAATCCTCGGCATCCGCATGAGCCGTCAGCCAATAAAATCCATGACGAAAAGCTTTAGCCACGAGAGATTTAGAGCCGGCATGAATGACCACAATCTCCTTCGTGAATCTCGCGAAGAATTTCATGGCCCTCTTCAGGAGATACGCAACATTGAAACGCCCAAGTAACACTGCAGTGGTGCAGCTCTCCATTAACAATTATCATTGGCTTAGACCGCCGAGTTATCTGTCTGACCAAAGTTTCATCCTCAGGTAACTCGCCCCGGGTCATATAAGCCAAATATGGAACTGTCCAATCAGGAATAGCGTGAAGAGCCGCCAACAATTGTGCTTCTGGGTTAGGAATAGCCAATCTTCCTCTGTAGGCAATTTACCGGAAGGATTATGCAGAATATCCAAGAATGTGTTAGGTGGCACCGGCTTACGCTGGGATCCTAACCGGCTTAAGGCGTCAGCCGCCTCATTTTTCCTGCGATCAATGTGTTCCACTTGATAACTCTTGAAGTGCCCAGGAATAGCGTCAACTTCGCGGCGATAAGGCGCCATGAGTGGATCCTTAGAATCCCATTTGCTTGAAACTTGCTGAGCCACAAAGTCTAAGTCGCCGAAACATCTCACCCGGCTTAAATTCATCTCCTTAGCCATCCGAAGACCATGGAGCAAGGCTTCATACTCAGCTGCATTGTTAGTACATGGAAACATCAACCTTAGAACATAACAAAACTTGTCACCTCGAGGGGAAGCTAAGACAACTCCAGCCCGCGAGCCCTCCAATTGCCTGGACCCATCAAATTGAATAGTCCAATATGTGTTATCTGGCTTCTCTTCAGGTATCTGCAGCTCTGTCCAGTCATTGATGAAATCTACAAGGGCTTGAGACTTGATGGCCGTACGAGGCATATACTTCAAACCATGAGATCCAAGCTCAATAGACCACTTGGCTACCCGACCTATAGCTTCTCTGTTTTGAATAATATCCCCTAAGGGAGCAGAACTAACCACAATGATGGGATGACCCAGAAAATATTGCTTAAGCTTCCGACTGGCCATGAACACCCCATATACAAGCTTCTGCTAGTGCGGATATCTCTGCTTGGACTCAAGAAGCACCTCACTGATATAGTAAACCGGCCATTGAACCGGATATTCCTTGCCTGCTTCCTTCCGTTCCACCACAATAGCTACACTGACAGCCCGGGCGTTAGTAGCCACATATAATAACAATGGCTCCTTATCAATAGGAGCAGCCAGGACTGGCGCGGCTCAGCTAGTTGTTTTTTTAAAAGCTTCAAATGCGTCACTAGCAGCATCGCTCCAGACAAAGTGATCTGTTTTATTCATCATCTGGTACAGTAGTATGGCCTTCTCACCCAACGGGCTTATGAACCGGCTTAAGGCCCCCGCCAGACATTGAACATCATTGATACACGCCGGCTTTGCCAAGGAGGTAATGGCCTTGATCATCTTCGGGTTAGCTTTAGTGCCTTTGTTAGAAACCAGAAAACCCAAAAAGCTTGCCTGCTGGTACACCAAAAACGCACTTGGCCGGGTTAAGCATCATCTTGTAGACCCGGAGATTGTTGAAGGTCTCCTTCAAATCATCTATCAAAGTTTCCTTCTCTCTGGATTTCACCACAGTATCATCCACATAAGCATGAACATTGCGCCCAATCTGACCGTGAAGACAATTCTACACACATCGCTGGTAAGTCGCCTAGGCACTCTTGAGCCCAAAAGACATAGACACATGGCAGAAGGATCCAAAGGGAGTGATAAAAGATGTCTTCTCCTGGTCTTTAACTTCCATCTTGATCTGATGATAACCAGAATAAGCATCCAGAAAACTCAAACGCTCACAACCTACTGTAGCATTAATGATTTGATCAATACGAGGGAGAGCAAAAGGATCAGCCGGGCATGCCTTGTTTAAGTCCATGTAATCCACACACATACGCCAAGTGGCATTCTTCTTAAGCACCAGCACCGGATTAGCAACCACTCAGGATGAAAGACTTTGACAATGAACCCAGTCGCCAAAAGTCGGGCCACTTCTTCACCAATGGCCTTACGCCTCTCCTCATTGAAGCGGCGAAGGAATTTCTTGACCGGCTTAAACTTCGGATCAATATTAAGAGTGTGATCAGCGAGTTCCCTCGGTACACCCGGCATGTCAGAAGGTTTCCATGCAAAGATGTCCCGGTTCTCACGGATGAACTCGATGAGCGTGCTTTCCTATTTTGGATCCAGGTTAGCACTGATACTAAACTGCTTGGATGAATCACCAGGAACAAAATCAACTAGCTTAGTGTCATCGGCCGACTTAAACTTCAATACCGGATCATGCTCTATGGTTGGCTTTTTCAAAGATGTCATATCCGCCGGATCAACATTGTCTTTATAGAACTTCATTTCCTCTGTTGCACAGACAGATTCAGCATAAGCAGCGTCACCTTCTTCACAGTCCAAAGCTATTTTCCGACTTCCATGCACTGCAGATAAACATAACAAATCCGTGCCATGAACTTGGCATAAGCCGGCCATCCAAACAGAGTGTGGTACGGGCTTCTAATCTTGACCACTTCAAAGGTTAATTTCTCAGCCCTGGAATCATGTTCATCCCCAAAGGCTACTTTGAGATCAATCCTGCCTACAGGCTACTTCAAGATCAATCCCCAACAGTAGCTACCTCTGTCTTGTGGATGTAATGGTGATTGGCAATGGAAATCTTTCGATTCAGTGGTAGACGTGTCTGGAGTTGAATATGTCCTGTTTTTTTATTGTCACAGATTACAAGCTACAAGCATGATTTGCATCTCAAGTGCATCCTTGAGTGGTGAGGACCATGCTTTCTTGCCTTTGCAATTTCCCAATAGTTCTGTAACCATTCGACAAGGTGAGATCTCTTAATCTCCCCCCTTGTTGTTTTCTCAGTTGGCTGATGTGAATTTACTCTGTTTGTGGGAGTGGGAGTGGTGTTCCTTTGCAGCCATGAATAGTGAAGTACATGGCTTCATGGCTTGGATAGTTTCCACTTTAGATTTAGATGGCATTGGTTGTGTGCGATAATGTTGTCACTTGGTGGTCTTGATAGGATAGTGCCTCATCCTATAGGACATGCTTAGACCATATGAATCTCTTTTTGCAGACAACACACTTGCACCAAGATTTATAAGATTTTCTTTATCTCACATGTTGGCATGAGGGATTCACTATGTTCAGTGAGGCCAATCGTTTTGTCTAAATGGTGGTTACATCAAAATTTCACATGGACTGCATCACACCGTAGAGTCTTTTTTAGCCTTTTAGGTATATTTGATAAGTATATCTAAGAAATGGTTGATGTTTTATGATGATCGAGAAACGTAATGGTTTGTGTTTTGGAGCTACTGTCAATGATCACACTAACCTTGTTAACAATAATTTTTGTTTTGTTTTTGTTCTAGTTCATATACTAAAGATTGTTTATATATGAAAAAAAATATGCTTGCAGGAATGTATACACGAACTGCAGCTTAGGATTCTAAATGTAAATCCTCCACACAGAAACATGTTGCCAGGATTCCATTCATCCAAATTCCCAATGATAAAAATATTATATAGGTATTTAAATTCAAAATTTTGTTGGTAGCTGACCCAGCTGACCGCTTGGTTAAATTCAAGTGGAACAAAGTTTGTGTCATTTCGTGCCGATTTTATTGTTAACACCAATTACGTAATAAACTATCTGTGAATAAGACAGTGGTAAGAGATGCAGCAGAGTCTGAATAATTTGGTATCTCTGCACCTTACGGGAGTTAACCCCATGCATAGATTATCTTCATAACTTTCCAACAGTATCTCCCGTATTATTTCAGTGCACACGCACGCGGACGCCAAAACTTTATATTCATATACTTCCACCGAAAGATGGATTTTCCACAAACGATGCAAATCCCTTCCGGCTAAACTAGGTCATCACAGTACAGCAGAATCAGAAAGAATCCGAATTGCGCACCCATCAACATCCTACCAGCAGCAACAAAGCAGGACTAGAATATGCAAAGCCTTGCCCCTTTCCGGCCAATCAGACTTGGTCGATATGAAAGAAACGCACAGCATATGCATATGATAATAGAGTACGTCATTGGAGGATTTGAAATAGACCGGTTAGTGGTCAACTAGTGTTAGACATCTTGAAGGGCCGTCCAGCTCCAACCGCTGCTGGCGATCGCAGCATAGGCATGCAGGGTGATGCCCGTACGTACCAGCCGAACTGGCCGACAAATCTGCTCGCCGATAGGCCGCCCCGGAGAAAACGAATTAAACGGACGGCACCAGCTCCGGCCGATCGATTTGATTAAGACTTGGAAAAGCAAAGCGATCCATGGCCTGAATGAAGAGCCGCCGGTACCAACTGGCCAGAGTATTTTTCCATCCCGCTTTTACCTTTTCGTCGAGGACCTGTAGTGTATAGAGATCGTGACGACGCACGTCGCGACGCGGTGACATAGTGGATAAAAATGTAGTAGTACCTGCGGGGTCGACGGACACTTACGGATTTCGTTAACCGAAGAAAATTAAGGATGTTGATAAGTGCCACACGTGTGGGCATTAGAGAGTTCACCCACACATTTTGTATGGCGTATAAGAGGAACAGCGCACACACCTACGTGTGGGCAAAATAAGTAATGCACACACCTCTTTTTTCCCTCCTGATCCCTCTCACACGCGTGTGTGTGGGCGAAGTTGTTAACGCCCACACGCCCGTATGTCAGGCCTCGTACCTCCTGGTCCCGCATGCCACGTGTGACAGTCACCGCGCGCCCGCAGTTGCCATGGTCCAGACCCTCGTCCATGTTCGTTTAACTGCAGTTGTCATGTCGTTGAACTACGGTTGCCATGTCGGACAACTGCAGTTGCCATGGTTGCTCAACTGCAGTTGTCATGTATGGTCTGGTCTAATGTAGTTGTCATGATTTCAAAACTTTAGGAGTTGCCACATACTAACACTAGGCTGTTAAGAGAGTTGCCATGTGCTCATAAACATGCTAGGGCAGTTGCCATGTAAAAGGAAGAGTTGACATCTGCTTACGTGCACGTTAGGGCGGTTGCCATGTACGTGCACGTTAGGGAAGTTGCCATGTACGTGCACGTTAGGGCAGTTGCCATGTACCATGCAAAAACACATGACAACTCGGTAAATAAGAGTTGCCATCTGCTTACGTGCACACTAGGCAGTTGCCGTGTACCATGCAAAACACATGGCAAACTCGGGTAAAAAGAGAGTTGCCACCTTCTTATAAAGCACACTAGGAGCAGTTGCCATGTGCACTGCAAAACACATGGCAACTAGCAGCTTGGGTGTGAGAAAGGAGACGGGCGTGTGGACGAGATGGCAAATGCCCACACACTAGCCCTTGTGCATGCGTGCAAAGTGGCGTGTGGGCAAACTGCTGAACGCCCACACACCAGCCCCTCTCGTATGATGAAACGGCCGTGCGGGCGACCGGATGAACGCCCACATATCAGGTCAGTCCTACGTGGCACTAGAAACATGCCAAGATTCGTGCGCTCACGAACGGACGCAGATCCACGCGTGTGGGCGAGATGCAAACGCCCACACATGTGGGCATTAACATTTCCGAAAATTAACGTTAGCCTAGTAGGATAAGAATTTGTGACCGGAAGCAGCTCATCCTCCCTCCCGGGCTTAAATAGTTGGCAACACACAGCGCTAAATCATGTTTGTCTAAATTACTTTGCAACTAGAAGGGTTGGGCGCGCTGTGTTACGCCGCTGGTATTGTTGACTTTTTTTTAAAAAAAATTACTCACTCTGTTTCAAAAAAGAAGGTGTACTATTCTTTGAAAAGTCAAATCTCTTTAAGTTTCATCAAATTAGTAGAGAAGTATATCAAAATCCATAACACAAAACGGTATCATCAGATAATTTTTATATTTCATTTTTTAGTGCTATGGATGTCGATATTTTTGGCTTCAAACTTGGTCAAGTTAAATAAATTTGAGTTTCCAGAAAATAAATGCACCTTATATTTTGGAACTGGGACTGAGTTTAGGAGTGAGGGAGATCATGGAGTTTGTCCTATTTTTATTTATATAATGTGGTGTTTTGGTGAGACTTCTATAGTTTAATTTTATGTTATCTGCTAATCAACCCATATTTACATGGGGAAATTTCTGCGTCGATTGTTGCATGTACTATATTGGTACTATAGTGACGTATGATGTCTTTTTTTCTAGGTGGTGACAGGATGCGCGAGATTGATTTGTTTTTATAGGCTCAAAATTAGGGAGCATGGTGAATTAAAAGAATTAAATAAGAGAGCCCCTTAAAAAATTGTTGACTCGGTCAAAATCGAATGACCTAATTTTAAATCGGAGTCCTCAATTAATTGCAAGGCCTTAAAAATTAGAAAGCATAATGTATAGTATAAAAGAATTGAATAAGAGAGCTTTGAGAAGTTGTTGACCCGGTCAAAATCGGATTACCCAATTCCAATTGAAGACCTCAATTGAATGTAGGCTCTTTAAAACTAGAGTGCATAGTGTTATAGATAATTGAATGGCGGGAAGTGACTCAGGATGGAAGAGCCGGACAGGCCATAGCAGGGTTTGAACCTCATGTCTGAGGCCAACTCCACCGCGCGACCCCAAACGGACGTCTGTTTTGTCCGGATTCTGTCCGTTTGGATAGGGCAATGGGGTCGTGTCCGGGCCTTTCCTGGAATGCGGTGGACGTGCGCCCAGCGTGCGGCCGCATCCGTTTGCCACATCACGTCGGCTAGGGCCTAAAATGCCCATATTTTTATATGAAAACAAGTTTGCACGTCCAAATATTAATTGTTTGAAAATTAAAATAGTTTTACAACCCAATCGAAATTGTCTCTAATAAAGATAGTTTTACAACCAAAACGAAATTGTCTTGAATGAACATAAAATGAACCAATACATTTATTGATTGCCAATATGCTCCCACGCGTGCTCAACCAAGTCATTTTGAAGATCCACATGAGTGTGTCAATCACGCAGCTCACGATGGAACTGGACAAACTGATCAAACATGACCGGTTCTTGGTGCAGGGACTCAACATTGTCACCTTGAAAATCAAATCCTTGGTCGAAGATACTGTCATCACACTCGTCCTCGACGATCATGTTGTGCATGATCACACAAGCAGTCATCACCTCCCAAAGCTTCTTTTCATCCCATGACAGTGCAGGGTATCAAACGATGCCCCATCGGGATTGAAGCACACCAAAAGCACGTTCCACATCCTTTCTAGCACTCTCTTGCATTTGGGCAAATTTCTTTCTCTTCTCACCTTGGGACTTTGAGATTGTCTTCACAAAAGTTGACCATTGAGGATATATACCATCAGCTAGATAGTATCCTTTGTTGTACTGGTGACCGTTGATCTCAAAGTTGACAGGTGGGGAGCGGGCTTCTGCAAGCCTCGCGAAGACTGGAGAACGCTGCAGCGCGTTGATATCATTGTGAGAATCTGCCATGCCGAAGAAAGAATGCCATCTTCAAAAATCATGTGATGTCACCACTTCTAATATGATAGTGCACTCGTTGACATGCCCCTTGCACTGGCCCTACCAAGCAAATGGACAGCTCTTCCACTCCCAGTGCATACAATCTATGCTGCCAAGCATGCCTGGAAAGCCTCTAGCTGCGTTGGTCGCCAACAATCTCTCTATATCAGCGGCAGTTGGCTGCCTCAAGTACTATGGGCCAAACACCTCGATCACAGCCTGGCAGAACTTGTACATTGACATCAGACATGTTGTCTCGCTCATACACACGTACTCATCCACCAAATCGCCTGGAATTCCATACGCAAGCATGCGGACGGCCGCGGTGCATTTCTGGTAAGAGAAGAACCCAAGCTTGCCAAGGCATCCGTCTTGCACTCCAAGTATGGGTTATGAGCAACCACTCCCTCTCGGATATGATTGAACACATGCCTTGCCATTCGAAAACGGCAACGGAATTTATCCAGCTTGAAGAGCGGATTGTTGGAAAAGTAATCGGCATAGAGCAGGGCGTGGCCTCTCTCCCTGTTGTGGTTCAGGTTGGGAGCACGGCCAGGGACTGACCCCTGTACCGAGGAAGCTGCCGTTGAATGTGGCCGTGAACGACCAGTGCAGCCACCACAAGATCTTCATCATCCGACGACGAATCGTCCGATGAACAAAGGAAGTGGTGGAAGAAAAACTCGTCTCCACTGTCCATACCTTTGTGGAAAAAATGTCGAACACCTTGCGGTCGTGGTGGCGAAGAGGCCGCGATGATCACCTCGACGCAGCAGGGGCGGTTGTCGGCCGGCTACTGGCCGCTCTGGAGCCGTCGGAAGCTGCCGCGGTCGCCGTGGTACGTCACCGGCGATCGTGTCTCCTCTGCGACCGGCAAAGACGGCGACGGCCAAACCTCCTCCGATCGACGGCCAAAACTACGGCGGAAGCGCGGGCGTGGTGGCGGCCATGTCTAGACGTGGTTTGGTATGGACGGTCGGGGGCTGCGCGATGAGGAGGCGGCCGGAAAATAGCGGCGGCGCCGGCGGCGGAGCGGGGCGGGAGAGAGAGGGTCGAAGCGTTGGGAGCGGAGGGACTTCTAGTGTCACCGACAGGCGGACCACATGGAGGACAAGGGCGTGTGTCGCGGTCGTGCGTGCGCGTCCGTTTCACCCCAAACCGAAAGCAACTTTGGGCCTGGGATGGATCGAAACCGGACGGAATCCGGACATTTGTTCGTTTGAGGTTGCGCGTTAGCCGCACTATTCATCCGTTTTACCCCAAACGGACGCACTCGGACAAGATGGGATCGCGCGGTGGAGTTGGCATGATGGCATGGCTAGAGACATTTTCGACTGCCTCATCCACATAAGTTCAGAGATGGGAAAAGAGTGCTTTTTTGGCGCGATAGAAAGGTAAACGGCTTTTCGGTTCGTGACCTTGCACCCCTGGTTGCCCAAAAGGTGAGTAAAACGATCATCAACAAGCGCTCGATATGTCAACGACCAGAGGTGGATCGCTGACATCGCCGAAGATTTTTGGGACAGGGGCAGATTCAGTTGGTTCATCTTTGGACCATAATGAGCGTCATCTCGCTAAACCCTGATGCATCGGATGCTTTTACTTGCAGATGGACGCGAACATTTGGTCAAATCCGTTTACAGGCTGATGTGCCAAGCGATATAAAAAAAGACTGATGTGCCAAGGGGCTATTCCCTCCGTCCTAAAATAAGTGTCTTAACCTTAGTACAATAGCAGCGGGCTCTAAGCGCGCGCCGTTGACCACCATAACGCAACGGCGGCGGCCACTCCGGCCCCGTCGGCCACCCCACCGCTGTGCTGTGTCCCGGCCAGCATGTTGCCGCAGCCTCCTGCCGAGCTGCCCGCGGGCCTCGTGCCACGCATCCTCCCGTTGCCGCCCCCATCCTCTCCTCGTTCTGATCTGGATCGGGATCCGCCGCCGCCGACGCCGATGCTGGCTTGCTCTGCCAAGGTATGTAGCGTGCTCAAGGCTGGTGCAGCGATGCCCCCAAGCGAGCCAGCTGCACCCACGTTCGCGTTGCTCCCTGCGGCTGCTTCGACTCCGCAGCCCACCTCCCCGACTTTCGCCGCCGCTGTGCTGGCTTCGGATGCCTTGGCCTCCCGCAGGGCCGACCCGGCCATTGGAGGTCGCGCTCGCCACCTGCCAAGTTCTGTGACGACAACCGCTACGGAGCCGCTGCCCGTCGTCCCTCCAGCAGCTGCCAGTCTTCCTCTGTACCCGGCGCCTGTTCCAGATCAGGAGAAGATAGTTTGTGATGCGGCATCGGCCCCGTCGGACCTGCTGCTTGATGCTACCAGTACCCTCCACGACGCCTGCGTTGGGGTGAAGACGACCATGTCGGCCTCCTGTGCGGCAGCATTGACCGCCCCCGTAGGCGCTGATTCCGGCGAGGCTCAAAGATCTGACGATGGGTGCAACGACGAGAAGACACCAGAGAAGTTGGGCTCTCCTCTGCTTGGTCCGTCTTCAGCGTCGGCATGCAATGACCTCTCTGTTGCTGCCGCCGCTCTTGTGGGCGGGGCGGACTGGGAGCATGTGGGTCGGGGGCGCCGTTCCGACCGGCACGCTCACCCTGAGCCGTCGAGGGAAGGTCTCGAGCGTAGCCTCGCCTTCAAGCGTTGGGCTCGAGGAAGGTGCTTTCGTTGCCTCGAGCGTGGCCACCAAGTCAGTGCATGCTGTGAGCCATTCAGATGCATTCGTTGTCGTCGTGCTGGTCATCGGGAGAGGTTCTGTCGTGCTCACTCTCCGGTCACTTGCGGTGGCTCTCCGGTCGCTTGCGCTCCTCGCCAGCGGAGCCGCTCCCCGCCCGTCCAGCCTTGTCCTCCATTGACTAGGAGTTGGGCTGAGGTTGTAGGTCACTCGTCGCTGTGTGTGTCGGTGCCGCCAAGGTCCCAATATGGGTGTTGCAAGGATTCCAGTGTCAACCCGTCTTTGGTCATTGCTTTGGAGTCACAGCTTGCCCTGCTGCGCACGGAGCTCCTTCAGGAGGTTGAGCTACTCCACACCGAGCTTCACGGCGCTCTTGCCAAGCTTGAGGTTGCGTCGGTTGTGCCTTTGCTGCCTGAGCTCCAGGTTGTTTCCATTGATGAGGATGCTAAAATGTTTCTTTGGAGATTTTTCTCCTCGTGCTCTGGAGGTGACACCGATTGTTCATGGGAGTGCGGTTATCAGCGAGGTCATAGCTCCAATCCTGCAGATTATGCCTGAGTTACAGGAGCTTTGTGGGGAATCATCTATTGTGTTACCGATGCAGCTGAGCGCTTTGGAGTCCTTGGCGGTGGCCATGACACCCTCACTTCCACCGCCAGAGTCCCGTCAGCCGCCTGCCTTTGCAGATAGTGAAGACTTGGTTGGTTCTATCACTGCCTCATCTATGACCATTGGGCATGTGGTGTCTTTGAGTGGCAAGGTTGATGCGACAGGTGTGTTGGCACCTAACTCTGAGGCTATATCATGTGATCAACTGGAGACGTCTGAGTCCATCGTGTCAGTGGTACCTATGGCTGATGATGTTGAGGCGGTTGGTATGTTCGCGCCTGACCCTTCGGAGCCCAACCAGCCGCTCGCCTCTGTGGAGCATGGAGGATCCGATGTTGCAGTCACCCGCCCGCAGGTGACCGTTGGGCAGGTTTCTGTGCGTGACAAGGTCAATGCGATTCTTTTCGAGATAGAGCTTCACAGCTTGCTCAAACGTTTGGAGAGGGTGAGCCCTGGATCTGGCAAGGCGATTGTGGAGGAGGCTCTCAGGAGCAAAGGAAAGAAAAGTGATGCCACAGGAAAGGCGCCCGCAGCTGCTTGAAGGATGGTTATTAGTCTCTTGGGTTGTCCTTATGGTCTGACTTGTCTTCGTGGATTTGGTGGTGCATGTGGTCTTCGGTCGAGCAGTGTGGGGGATGGTGGACATTAGGTGTTGGGTATGGTTGTCAGGTGATCATGTGTGTTTGGGTTGCATGTTGTGTGAGTAGTCCACGTGTAGTTGGTCTGTATCGGTTTTCGCCCGGTTTTCCGTTAATTAACTGGGCAATTCTCTTCTCCTTAATTAATCGATGAGGCAAATCTTTTGCCTCTGTTTCGGAAAAAAAAACTTAGTACAATTTTATACTAGAGCTAGTACAAAGTTAAGACACTTATTTTGAGACAGAGGGAGTATTAGATTATTGGGAGCATCTCGCATATAGAAGTGTGGGCACCACTCAAATGCAAGATCTTTGCATGGTTGGCCTTCCAATATATACTATGGTCCTTTGACCAGCAAGTTTGACGTGATCTGTTTTGGACTAAGCTCAACCAGCTGGAGCTGCGTGAGATGTACTTGAATGGGAGGAGGTACACATGGTCGAATGAAAGGCAGCGACCCACGCTCGAGAAGATTGACCACGTCTTTACCTCTAGCTGCTGGGAGGATTTGCACCCAGCATGCTTGCTTACGGCGATGGGATTAGCTGTGTCCGATCATTGCCCACTGCTGATGGACTTACACGCGGACTTCATGATGGGCAAGAGGTTCCGTTTCGAGGCCTTCTGGCCAAAGGCAGAGGGATTCTTCGACGTAGTCGACACGACTTGGCATTCGGTGCCCGGGACGGGGAAGCCTTTTGTCGCGCTGGACAATAAACTGCGGGCCACCGCTAAGGCCCTACAGCGATGGAGCGATAATTGCATTGGTAACGCTAAGCTGCAAACCTTGATCGCCCTCGAGGTCATTGCAAGGTTGGATCAAGCCATGGACAATAGAGTACTATCGGCAGAGGAGCACGGCTTACGCGGAGTGTTGAAGAGGAAGTTGCTCGGTCTTGCTTCGATGCAACGTATGATTGCAAGGCAGAGATCTCGAATGCTGCAACTAAGGGATGGGGAAGCGAACACGGCATATTTCCACCGGCAGGCGTGCCATCGGCAGCGAAAGAATGCCATTTTGTCGTTGCAAGCGAACGGACGCATGCTACCGGTCAGGACGAGATTGTGGAGGAAGTGGACGCGTATTATTCCAGGCTCTTTGGGTCGGCCCCGGAGAGAGATTTTGCGCTGAACATGGATACTTTGCGACTACTAGTGCGTGACCTCTCGCACCTTGAGGCCCCGTTCACACATGAGGAGGTGGAGAAGGTGGTGAAAGGGATGCCACTTGATAAGGCGTCGGGACCGGACGGATTTACGGGGCACTTTTATGCCTCGTGCTAGCATATTATATGGGACGACATCATGCGGGCGATGGACCAATTTTTCCGTGGAGACATGCGGGGGCTGCCTTCGATCAATAAGGCGATAGTCACCCTTCTGCCCAAGAAGATGGGGGCGGTGGAGCTAAAGGACTACAGACCGTTGAGCCTCATTCATGGGGCAATTAAGATTTTCGAGAAAGTCCTGACAACAAGGTTGGCGGCGGAACTACCGCATCTCGTGGGCAATCATCAAAGTGTGTTTGTAAGCGGGCGGTCTCTCCATGATAACTTCATGTTGGTTCAGTGCACGGCTAGGCGCCTGCACGCTTTGCGGGAGCCCACGGTGCTCATGAAGTTGGACATCTCTAAGGCCTTCGACACCATCCAATGGCCGTTCCTACTGGAAGTACTGGAGCACACGGGCTTTGGAGGAAGATGGCGGGCTTGGATTTGTGGCATTCTTTCCACGTCGACCACGCGGATTGCGGTGAATGGGTGCCCAGTGACACGATCTTCAACTGCTGCGGCCTCCGCCAGGGGGACCCAGTATCCCCAATGCTATTCATTTTATGCATGGAACCGCTGCACCGGTTGTTCCTCAAGGCCACGGCAGTTGGCATCCTCACCCCCGTGGCACGTCGTGGACTGCGGCAGCGGCTTTCCATGTTTGCGGATGATGTGACCATCTTCATCAGGCCGGAGCGGAGGGACTTGGCAACCTGTGATTTGATCCTGCGCACCTTCGGTCAGGCCGCCGGTGATGAAGTCATGTACCTAGGGTAGGGTCATGGACCTGTCCAAGGTACCCTCCCCGAGGACATCTTTAGAAGAAGCCATCTTCCAGTCGACCTAGAGGGACTCCACTCGACTGACTGGAAGACACTCGACGAATTTGAAGACACTCGACCATGAAGACTCACTCGACCACCAGGAGTTCAAGATCTACTCTGTATCCAAACGGTATGTAATTAAGTAGTCTTTATGGTCATGATGACACTTTATGTAGGGCGTTACCAGTAACGCCAGGCCTTAATGTACTTTAAACCCTCTGCTACGTGGGCTGGCTGGGGTCTTGGCATCCTCTATATAAGCCACCCCCCTCCACTGGCAGAAGGGTTCGCACCCCTGTAACTCTCACACATATAATCCAGTCGACCGCCTCCAGGTACCGAGACGTATGGCTGTTACTTCCTCCGAGAAGGGCCTGAACTCGTAAAACTCTTGTGTGCACAACTACTCCATAGCTAGGATCTTGCCTCTCCTTAGTACCCCCCCCCCCCCGACATTACTGTCAGACTTAGAACCACGACAGTTGGCGCCCACCGTGGGGCCGGTGTCTTAGCGATTTATTGGAGAAGTTGCAATTTTTCCGATTCCCGTCATCATGGTTTTAGGCGGAGTTTTGGTTGAGGGCCGCGAGATCTGTCTTGGCGCGCTCACGTTCGTCGCCGACGACTCTACCTGGCTACAGGAGGCTCCGCTCGATGTCGACGCGCTCCCAGTCCGCGGGGCTACGCACTTTCGAGCGTGCGTCCGCGGCGTCCTTCTGCGGCAACCGTCGACCCAGTATCAGCCGGTTTTCGTGTCATCCTCCCTCCCAGCTTCCCGCCGGCGTAAGCGCTCCGGTCGGTCGAGGCTTCAGCGGTGGGTGAGGCAAGCGGTGGCTCGCCAGTCGACCACCGCCCAAGTCACGGCAATCGAGCCCGACGAATCTCTCTACGGCCTGTTCGACCTGTCGACTGGCTCCGCAGAGACTGCATCCGAGTGCGACAGCAGTGATCCAGCGGCAGAGATCCTGATGGTCAATGGACCGCACGTTCCCCCCGGCTTTCCCGGTGCCGAGGGAGGAACGGCGGAGGCGATCCGTCGCACGTCCATGAGGAATACCTCCCCGAGCCCCTCAATTCGCAGCAGAGGGAAGAGCTTCGCCGCCGGAACATGGATGCGCTTCACACTCCGATCGTGGGAGAAACCCCTGAGGCTCGCGCCTTAGAGGACGCGCGCTTGGCCAACCTGGCTGAGCGCACTCGACTGGAGAACCTTCAGCGAGCACTCGACGAGCGCGCGCGACAACGGGTTCCAGATTACAGTCGACGCCATCTCTTTCCACCTCCGACTCAGGTATATCGAACTCCAATTCAGAATTTAGCAGCTGCAGCCGTATAGCAGAATCAATTCAGCCTTCCCAGTCAGAGGCTGGCAGAGGCTTGATGCAGATCAGAGATTTGCTCCGGGCAGCAGGAGATCAGAATTCAGCTGTATCATAGTCGCGGAACAGGATTCACAGCAGATCCATGGCAGCGAATACGGTCCAGTCAGCTCATAGCCCCAGATCGCCCCCGAGGCGTGAAGGGCGTGGTGACCGGCATGATCAGTACAGGAATCATGAGCAGTATGATCACTGATTCGATCGCAACGATCGACGTCAAGTGCCTACTCCTCCCCCAAGGGGTGGATCTTATGTGCCTCGACAGCAGGATGATAGACGCCAGCACAGTGGCGGACGAAGGATCCCGATCGACCCTAGAGAACCAGGCTTTGATACGAGGTCCATCATCGTTCAAGTTCTGGTCGACCGAAACAGAGCTCGCAGAGAGGGCAATGACAGAGATGTACCCATCAGCAGCCGAGTGCATGTCTCCGGACCAGAGTGCTTCAGCAGAGCCATCCGAGCCGCAGTGATTCCTCCCAACTTCAGGTTGGCGACTGGAGTCAGCAAGTTGAACGGTGAGTCTAAGCCCGATACTTGGCTTGAGGACTACCGAGTGGTTGTTCAGATCGGCGGCGGAAATGATGAGGTGGCCATGAAGCATCTGCCTCTTATGTTGGAAGGGTCGGCCAGAGCGTGGCTGAATCAGTTGACGCCCAGCAGCATTTACACGTGGGAAGACCTTTCCCAAGTGTTTGTCAGAACGTTCGAAGGAACATGCAAGCGACCAGCAAGACTGACAGAGCTGCAATCTTGTGTGCAGAAGTCGAATGAAACTTTGAGAGATTACATACAGAGATGGATCACATTGCATCACACAGTAGAGAATGTATCTGATCACCAGGCAGTCTGCGCTTCAAGGAAGGCGTAAAGTACAGAGAGCTAAGCCTGAAATTCGGTCGAACCGAAGACATGTCTCTGAGTCGAATGATGGAAATAGCCACCAAATATGCCAATGGTGAGGAAGAGGATCGGCTCCGGAGCGGCAAGCATAAGTCAGTTGCCCGGGAAACCGGAGGAGGGAACTCCAGTCGGAAGCAAAAGCGGAAAGCCGAGCCAACTGCTCCTGGAGAAGCCCTGGCCGTGACTCAAGGAAAATTCAAAGGAAAGCCCAAGGGGCCTTGGAACCCCAAAAAAGTAAAGGATAAGGAAGGAAACGACGTGATGGATTTACCGTGTCACATCCACACGAAGAAAGATGAAGAGGGTAACTTCATTTACCCGAAGCATACCACTCGGCGGTGTCGACTCCTGATACAGCAGTTCCAAGGGAAGTAGCACAAAGATAAGGAGAAAGAGTAGGACAAAGTCGAGGACAAGGAGGACAGTGACGAATAATATCCGCAGGTCAATTCCGCCCTGATAATTTTTGCTGACGTTGAGAGCAAAAACCGACTGAAAGTTATAAACCGAGAGGTGAATATGGCTGCTCCGGCAACGCCCAATTATCTGAAGTGGTCTCAAACCGCCATCACATTCGACCAGTCTGATCACCCGACGCACATAGCCACCCCTGGGAGGCAAGCTCTGGTGGTCGACCCAGTCGTTGAGGGCACTCGACTGACTAAAGTGTTGATGGATGGCGGCAGTAGTTTGAATATACTGTACGATGAGACGCTGAAAGGGATGGGCATTCCGATGTCCAGACTCAGCACAAGCAACATGAGTTTCTACGGAGTCATTCCTGGCAAGAAGGCCGCGTCACTCGGCCAGATTGCTCTTGATGTGGTTTTTGGTGATTCCAAGAACTTCCGCAAAGAGAAGCTGACATTTGAGGTTGTGGATTTCCAGAGTGCCTACCATGCTATTTTGGGCAGGCCAGCTTATGCACGTTTTATGGCCCGACCATGTTACGTGTACCTCAAATTAAAGATGCCTGGCCCTAAAGGCGTGATCACTGTCACTGGTAATCGCAAGAAGGCAGAAGAATGCTTCCAGAAAGGCTCAAAGATCGCCGATGCTCAGATGGTGGCAGAAGAGTGGCAGGAACACCAGAGGAATGCGGACCCGAGAGATTTGTTGTGAGCCAAAAAGCCTGCTACGGACTCAGCGTTCCAGTCGTCCGGTGAGACAAAACCAGTTCACATCCACCCGACCGACCCCAACGCTGCTCCGACTCATATCTCCACAACACTCGACCCCAAATAGGAAGAAGCTCTCATCCAGTTCCTCCGTGAGAACTGAGACATCTTTGCATGGAAACCTTCTGACATGCCGCGACTGTCTTTCTTAGACGCTTATTCCGGGTACCATCAGATCCATCTGTTTGGGCCCGATGAGATCAAAACAGCTTTCATCACCCCATTCGGGTGCTTCTGTTATGTCACCATGCCATTCGGCCTAAAGAATGCCGGAGCCACGTTCATGAGGATGATTCAGAAGTGTTTGCTCACTCAAATCAGTCGGAATGTAGAAACGTACATGGATGACATTGTGGTCAAGTCACGGAAAGGCTCCGACCTGCTGACTGACCTTGCTGAAACATTTGCCAACCTCAGGAGGTATGATATCAAGCTTAACCCATCCAAGTGCACATTCGGAGTTCCTGGTGGAAAGTTACTCGGTTTTCTCGTTTCCGAACGAGGAATCGATGCAAACCCAGAGAAAGTGGGCACTATACTCCGAATGAAACGGCCTGTGCATGTGCACGATGTTCAGAAGTTTACTGGTTGCTTGGCCGCTTTAAGTCGATTCATCTCTCGTCTCGGTGAGAAGGCATTGCCTCTTTACCGACTGATGAAGAAGTCAGACAAGTTCGAGTGGACTCCTGAAGCTGACGCAACGTTTGCAGAGTTAAAAACCCTGCTTTCCACCCAGCCGGTGCTTGCTGCCCCGATCAGCAAAGAGCCTTTGCTGCTTTACATTGCAGCCACAGGACAAGTCGTCAGTACTGTACTTACGGTCGAGCGGGAATAAGAAGGGAAAGCCTTCAAAGTTCAGCGCCCAGTATATTACATTTCTGAAGTCCTAACCCCATCAAAGCAAAGATACCCTCATTATCAGAAGCTTGTATATGGGATCTATATGACCACGAAGAAAGTTGCTCACTACTTCTCTGACCATACCATCACAGTCGCCAGCGACGCCCCCTTATCAGAGATTCTGCACAACAGAGATGCAACTGACCGAGTGGCAAAATGGGCGATTGAACTTCTTCCCCTGGATATCAGATTTGAGGCAAAGAAAGCTATCAAGTCCCAAGCAATAGCAGATTTCCTCGTCGAGTGGACTGAACAGCAGTTACCGACTCAAGTTCACTCGGAGCACTGGACTATGTTCTTCGATGGCTCTAAAATGTTGAATGGTTCCGGTGCCGGGGTAGTGTTGGTTTCCCCCTAAGGAGATAAGCTTAGATATGTACTCCAGATTCACTTTGATTCCTCCAACAATGAAGCAGAATACGAAGCACTCTTGTATGGGTTGCGTATGGCCATTTCACTCGGCGTCCGTCGCCTCATGGTCTATGATGACTCGGATTTAGTGGTTAACCAAGTGATGAAGGAGTGGGACGTCAGAAGCCCAGCCATGACTGGTTACTGCAATGCAGTTAGAAAGCTGGAGAAGAAATTTGAGGGATTAGAGCTCCATCACGTTCCCCGACTGAAAAATCAAGCAGCCAATGACTTGGCGAATATAGGTTCCAAAAGAGAAGCCATCCCGAGTGGCGTGTTTTTGGAGCATGTTCACATGCCGCCAGTTCAAGAAGATCCTTTCACTGAAGAAGCACCGCAGCCAAAAAGCGCCACAGATCCGACTGAAGTCGAGGTCCCAGCTGTGGTCGACTTAATCATGGAAGTTCTAGTTATCACTTCCGACTGGAAAGTGCCCTATATCGCGTATATTCTAAGGAAAGAGCTCCCAGAGAATGAAGAAGAGGCTCGAGAGGTCGTCCGTCGATCCAAAGCCTTTACTGTCATGAGGGGACAGTTGTACAGAGAAAGCACGACTGGAGTCAGCCAAAAATGCATAACACCGGAAGAGGGTCGAATGATTCTCAACGATATCCACTCGGGGACCTGTGGCCATCATGCGTCCTCTCGGACCATGTGGCTAAAGCATACCGAGCGGGTTTTTACTGGCCCAGAGCAAATGAAATGGCGAAAGAGATAGTCGACAAGTGTGAAGGATGTCAGTTCTACTCCAACATGTCACACAAACCCTCCTCAGCCTTGAAGACCATCCCAATCATCTGGCCTTTTGCTGTTTGGGGTTTAGATATGATTGGACTGCTGAGAACTGGCAGGAGCGGCTTCACCCATGTACTGGTGGCAGTCGACAAGTTCACCAAGTGGATCGAGGCCAAGCCCATTAAAAATCTTGATGCTGGCACTGCCATCAGCTTCATCAGAGAATTAATATTCAGATATGGAGTTCCGCATAGCATCATCACTGATAATGGGTCAAACTTCGACTCCGATCAATTCAAAGATTTCTGCGCTTCCCAAGGCACACGAGTCGACTACGCTTCAGTCGCCCACCCCCAGTCGAATGGACAAGCAGAAAGAGCAAACGGCCTAATTCTCAAAGGACTGAAACCCCGGTTGATGCGCGACCTCAAGCACGCAGCAGGCGCGTGGGTCGACGAACTTCCATCAGTTCTTTGGGGATTGAGGACTACTCCAAATCGGTCGACTGGGAGGACTCCGTTCTTTCTGGTCTACGGAGCTGAGGCGGTTCTGCCAAGTGACCTGCTTCACAATGCACCGCGAGTCGAGCTCTACTCTGAAGCTGAAGCAGAACAAGCCCGGCAGGATGCAATCGACCTTCTAGAAGAAGAAAGAGAGATGGCCATGATCCGATCGACCATCTATCAGCAAGACTTGCGTCGATTCTACGCCAGAAATGTGAAGAGCCGAGCCTTCCAAGAAGGAGACTTGGTCCTCCGAGTGGACCAACAGAAGCCACACAAACTCGCCCCTACTTGGGAAGGCCCCTTCATTGTTACCAAAGTTCTCCACAACGGAGCATACCGTCTTTACAACGTCGATCTCCAGATTGACGAGCCACGAGCTTGGAATGCGGATCTGCTCCGCCCCTTTTATACTTAAGTATTCACTCGGATGAGTTGTAATAAAAGTACTTCTGCAGTTTATTTACCAAAGACAAGAGTTTTATAATTTTCCCAGTGATTGTTGTTACTTTTGTCCACATAAAGCAGTCCCCCAGCGGGTGACTTAGCTGCGAATCTGTTTCGCCTATGTTTGTAAAAGAAAATCCTACCGAGTGGTAAGCCAGCCTTCCACTCGGAGGCTTAGCTGCGAATCCGTTTCGCCTGAGTTTAAACAAAATCCTACCGAGTGGTAAGCCAGCCTTCCACTTGGAGGCTTAGCTGCAGTCCAAGTACTCGCCTAAGTTTAAACAAAATCCTATCGAGTGGAGAGCAAACCTCCCACTCGGGGGCTTAGCTGCAGCCCAGTGCTTGCCTAAGTTTTTGAAAATCCTACCGAGTGGTAAGCCAGCCTTCCACTCGGGGGCTTAGCTGCAACCTAGTGTTCGCCTAAGTATAAAAGACAACGTGCGCTCCGCAAGGAGGACGAGGCGCAGGTCGACTCCTGCCTTCTCCTTCCGAGCTACGCCACAAATACAACGTGCGCTCCGCAAGGAGGACGAGGCGCAGGTCGACTCCTGCCTTCTCCTTCCGAGCTACGCCACAAATACAACGTGCGCTCCGCAAGGAGGACGAGGCGCAGGTCGACTCCTGCCTTCTCCTTTCGAGCTACGCCACAAATACAACGTGCGCTCCGCAAGGAGGACGAGGCGCAGGTCGACTCCTGCCTTCTCCTTCCGAGCTACGCCACAAATACAACGTGCGCTCCGCAAGGAGGACGAAGCGCAGGTCGACTGCTATCTTCTCCTTCGGAGGTACACCATGGAAATCCTACCGAGTGGTGAGCAAACCTCCCACTCGGGGGCTTAGCTGCAGCCCGATGCTCGCCTAAGTTTTTAAAATCCTACCGAGTGAAGAGCAAACCTCCCACTCGGGGGTTTAGCTGCAACCCAGTGCTCGCCTAAGTTTTTGAAATCCTACCGAGTGGTGAGCAAACCTCCCACTCGGGGGCTTAGCTGCAGCCCAGTGCTCGCCTAAGTTTCTGAAATCCTACCGAGTGGTGAACAAACCTCCCACTCGGGGGCTTAGCTGCAGCCCAGTGCTCGCCTAAGTTTCTGAAATCCTACCGAGTGGTGAGCAAACCTCCCACTCGGGGGCTTAGCTGCAGCCCAGTGCTCGCCTAAGTTTCTGAAATCCTACCGAGTGGTGAGCAAGCCTCCCACTCGGGGGCTTAGCTGCAGCCCAGTGCTCGCCTAAGTTTTTGAAAATCCTATCGAGTGGAGAACAAACCTCCCACTCGGGGGCTTAGCTACAGCCCAGCGCTTGCCTAAGCATGACGAGTGCAAGTCGATTGCAATTTGTGCTTCGTCCCTACCTGCAAAAGAGCATCCCAAACACTAGTATATATTCCAAGCAAAGGATGATGATCGTTCGAAGGCAGAAGCAAACATATTCAACGGCAAACCTAAGTTCAGATAAACGTCTTACGGATCCAGAAGTGCTCAGGCACCAAGCCTGTTAAAGTTTGTCGGTTACAAAAACCACTCGGCATTCCGAGGCAAATTTAAAGCATCAAGCATAGAAGTTTTTTACCCCTCCTGCGGAGGGCTGGAAGGCGCAACAAACTCGTCCAAGTCGATTCCATCTGCGATCCGAGTGGCAGCAGCGATGAAGGTCTCCATGAAGGATCGGAAGTCATGCTTCTTGGTATTGGCCACCTTGAGAGCTGCCAGCTTGTCCTCTCGCGCATCCTTGCAGTGAACACGGACCAGAGATAGAGCAACGTCGGCACCGCACCTGGCAGAAGACTTCTTCCATTCTTGCACTCGACTTGGAACTTCGTTCAGTCGAGTCATCAGGGACTCAAGGTCATTCTGAAGTGCTTCTCCTGGCCAGAGCGCCGTGTCGATGCGTGACGTCGCAACCTTCAGCCTTGCAAGATAGTCAACAACGGCAGCAACGCGAGACTCGAGTCGGAGCACGTTCATGGCAGTTTCATCCTTCACAGGAGAGTTGATGGGATCTAGGCTTGTCTCCAGTCGACCAGTCTCCTCCTCAAAGTTCTGGCAGAATTCTGTAGACACAACCCCAAAGTTAAGACAACAGTTTGGTGGCAAGACCATAATTAAAAAGCCTGTCAGATACAAAGGGTTACCTTCAAGCATGAGGAATAGCTTCTTGGCGAGTCCTCCCAGATAAGCCTCCAGATCATTCTTCTTTCCCACCAGTTCGCTAGCTTTGTCACTCAGGATCATCTTGTCATTCCTCAGTCGAGTGACCTCCTGGTTGGCCACGTCGAGAGCAGCTTTCAGATTAGTGTTTTCCTCTTCAAGTTTGTTGATCGAAGCCAACTTTTCTTCTGTGAGCCTGGTCTTCTCGGAAGCTGCTTTCTGCGCCTCAGCGAGGTCGAGATCCTTCTTCTTCAGAGAATCCCTCAGTTTATCTGTAAAATCACAGTAAGATCAGACTCGGGGATGGACAAGAAGCAAAGGCAGTCGTCAAGATTCTCACCAAACATACCTTTTGCCTCCTCCTTCGCCTTCGTGAAGTTCTCCTGGACAAGCTTCAGGTCAAGTTCGAGTTGGATATGCTTGTTCTCCAATTCAGTATAACGAGCTGCAAGCTCGCAAGATTTCTGCAAAAAACCAATCGACAGACGTCAAAGATAGGTCACTTCCGAGTGACTAAGAGAAAAATCGTAGTATTTCTAAGACTACAGCTGAATCTAAACATTCAACTATAGTCTCGGGGACTACACCCAATGGGTGCACTCAGCGTGCCCCCACTAGTTCTATCAGCTAGACTCAGAGTCGGTCAGTCGACCAAAAAAAAGAGAGTGTGTGCTTCAGACCATAGTCGACTGCCAGCAGTCGACCACAGTCTCGGGGACTACACCCAGTGGGTGCACTCAGCGTGCCCCCACCGGTTTATGATTCCATTCGACCAGATCGAGTGAAGACAGTAATGAAAAAAAAACTCAAGACATAAAGACTATGGTCCACTGCCAGCAGTCGACCATAGCCTTGGGGACTAAACCCAGTGTGTGCACTCAGCGTGCCCCCACCAATCCAGAATCTCAATCGACACACCCAGTGGGCGTACGGCAGATACTAAGATTTTTAGAAAGAAAAGTTTTCAGATACCATATCCTAACAGAACAGGCAGTGATCGACCAACCTGAACATTGCTCTGAAGGGCTGAACTGGCGTCATAAGCTGCTTGACTGGCGTCTCGGATCGCCTTCACTTGCTCCATCATAACCCCCGCCTGGCGTATGGCTTCTTTAGCAGCGCTTGCTTGGTCTTCAGGGACGTGGTGGGTAGAGAAAAGTGAAGGCTGACCAGCACTCGACGACGAAGGGCGAGCACTCGTCAGCGGCACCGCAAAGGATACGGTAGGCCGAGTGACGTTGTCCCCCTCCGCAACCAACGTCTCAGGTGCTGATACGACCTGAGCTGCCTTGCCAGCAGACGCTCTCCTATTCCTCCTCTGCCTCAGTGGTTCCTCGTCTTCATCATCATCAGGAAGATCAATGATGATATTAGATGGAGCTGCAGAAAAGAGTCAAAGTTAAAAACGAAGATCCCACCGACTGAAAACGAAACTTCAAAGGTCATACCAGGGTTGGAAGTGACGGCATCCTCCATTTCTTGATCTTCAGGTCTGGCCGAGGTATCAGAAGTAGCAGCACTGTAGTTTCAGAAATCAGTCGGTCAGCTAACGAATCGACCAAGAATAAATCCATGAGAAACAAGAGGACACAAGTTATGTCATTACCTAGAAATAGTGGGAATCACCATCTTCATCTTTGGCAAAGCCTTCGTCGGCTTCGACGGCACCACTCGAGATTGCTTCGGCGCTTTCTCAGTCGGCGCCGGAGAGGTCGTCCGAGGACGCTTGGTCGATTGCACAACAGGCGCGGCCCCCTTGCCGCGCTCGACCGCAGGGTCATGGGCAAGCTTGGACCTTCTTTCAGAACGGGGAGGCGCAACTTCCTCCTCTTCCTCCTCCTCCTCATCGGAGCCTACATCTTCATCACCCTCATCGCCATCCGATTCCCACTCCTCCTGACTTTCACCTCCACTTCCTTCCTCCTCCTCGGTCTGTGCTTGCGCCCCGTTGGGCATCGAATACAACTCAGTGGTAGCCTGAAGGACAACAAACAAGACAAAAGTCGATCGACTGATCTGCAGCAGAACAGAATGGACGAAACATGATTACAGTCGGAGATAAGTGGTCATACCTTGTCTGATTCATAAGACTGGTCGAGTGGCGGGATCCTCCTGGCCCCATGAGGGTTGTCCTTGTTCCCTGTGATGGCAGTCATCCACCTCTCCAGTGTGGCATCGTCGACCTCCTCTGGATGGACCCGAGTGGTGTCTTCAGTACCAGAGTACAACCACATCGGGTGGCCCCGGTATTGGAGTGGCTGGATGCACCGTCGAACGAAAACCTCCAGAAGATCCATGCTAGTACACCGTCGCGAATGAGTTGGACTACACGCTCCATCAACATTTTAACATGAGCCTTCTCCTCCAGAACTACTTTCAGAGAAGACGGTTTGTTCACTCGACTCATGGAGAAGGGAGGGAGCCCAGTCGACTGCCCTGGCGTCGACTGGTCTTGGCAATAGAACCAGGTCGACTGCCACCCTCTAACTGACTCGGGAAGGGTCATAGCTGGAAAGGCACTCTTACTCCTCATTTGGACCCCAAGACCCCCACACATCTAGATTACTTGGGTTCTCTCGTCATTTGGATTAGCCTTTTTCACCGTCTGAGAGCGACAAGTGAATATGTGTTTGAAAAGGCCCCAATGCGGCCGGCAACCCAAGAAGTTTTCGCACAAAGACACGAAAACGGCGAGATAGGCAATGGAATTGGGTGTGAAATGGTGGAGCTGAGCCCCGAAGAAGTTCAGAAACCCCCGAAAGAAAAGATGTGGCGGCAGAGAAAACCCACGATCGACATGAGTCGCTAAGAGGACACACTCACCCTCTTGAGGTTGCGGCTACCACTCCATCCCCGGAAGCCTCGCTGCCCCGTGCTCGATCAGCCCTTCGTCGGCCAGGTCGTCGAGATCCTTCTGGGTGATGGTCGAGCGGATCCAATCCCCCTGGATCCAACCTTGCGGCAGGCGGGACTGCGACGAGGATTCGCCCCGGCTGGTCGCTCTCCCCTTCGCCTTCGCCGTCGCCTTCTTCGCCCGCTCCAAAGCCGCCGTCTTCTCTTTCACCATTGTCGCCGGCGAGGCTGGAACGGAGCAGCGGCGCTGAACAGATGGCAAGCGCAGCAGATGAATCTGAAGATGGGGGAGGGGAAAATGAGGGAGCACTATTCAAAAACCTCCGCCCGATTCCTTATATGGAGACGCTTCCGAGTGGCTGACTGGTAGGCCCGGGCAATCCTGTCAAATCCCGAAACAGCGCGAGCGATACGTGGCGAAAAAGATGGCACGGGAATCGAGGCGTCTCTGCCTTATCCCATTCGAGTACTGCGGCCTTCTCCGCTTCACGCGCTTCCCGAAATTCGGATCCCACTAAATCCGCTAACCGCAGGGCAACTTGTCAGACGGAAGATCTCCTGCGATCCGTCGCTCGGAATCTCCAAGTTCGTAAAGTTCACTCAACAGATATAAAGAATGGATCAAGGCAACTGAAAGAAAGTTGACACCCTCACTTAAAAGTCATTGATCCAGAGTAAGACACATTTACAGCACCAGAAAACAGGTCGGAAAGATTATCAACTCCTTCCTCACTCAAACCTCGATCCATTCGGGGGCTAATGATGAAGTCATGTACCTAGGGTAGGGTCATGGACCTGTCCAAGGTACCCTCCCCGAGGACATCTTTAGAAGAAGCCATCTTCCAGTCGACCTAGAGGGACTCCACTCGACTGACTGGAAGACACTCGACGAACTTGAAGACACTCGACCATGAAGACTCACTCGACCACCAGGAGTTCAAGATCTACTCTGTATCCAAACGGTCTGTAATTAAGTAGTCTTTATGGTCATGATGATACTTTATGTAGGGCGTTACTAGTAACGCCAGGCCT
Source organism: Triticum aestivum (assembly GCF_018294505.1). NCBI lineage: Eukaryota > Viridiplantae > Streptophyta > Magnoliopsida > Poales > Poaceae > Triticum > Triticum aestivum. Next base: position 543,873,160 of record NC_057801.1, read on the forward strand.
TAATGTACTTTAAACCCTCCGCTACGTGGGCTGGCTGGGGTCTTGGCATCCTCTATATAAGCCACCCCCTCCACTGGCAGAAGGGTTCGCACCCCTGTAACTCTCACACATATAATCCAGTCGACCGCCTCCGGGCACCGAGACGTAGGGCTGTTACTTCCTCCGAGAAGGGCTTGAACTCGTAAAACTCTTGTGTGCACAACTACTCCATAGCTAGGATCTTGCCTCTCCTTAGTACCCCCCTACATTACTGTCAGACTTAGAACCACGACAGTCGGTCTGCTTGTCAACATGGCAAAAAGCGCAGCACTTCCCATCCGATGCTCCGAGGAGCAGCTGACTCTTGTGTGCGACACGCTTGGGTGCCCTGGCACTGCCTTCCCATGCAAGTACTTGGGCCTCCCGCTCTCTCTCAGGAGGCTCACGGCGGCGCAACTGCAAGGGCTTGTGGATCAGTTGGCCATGCGCCTGCCACAATGGAAGGCGGCGACCCTCCCCAAGAGCAGTCGTGCATTACTGGTACAGTCGGTGCTTTGTGCCATACCGATCCATTCCATGCTGGCTCTTGGCTTGCCACCGAAGACCATCGCCGCGATGGTAAAGATTTGCCGAGGATTCTTGTGGGCCGGCAAGGCGGATGCAGGCGGAGGCGCCTGTGTGGTGGCCTGGAACCGGGTTTGCACGCCCAAGTGGTCCGGTGGACTTGGCATCCCCGACTTGGCTTGGACGAATGTGGCGCTACAAACCAGGTGGTTATGGTTACAGAGAGTGGATCGCGACAGGCCCTGGGCGGAGTTCTATTTTTCAGTGCCAAAGGAGGCCAAGCAGCTTTTTCAGGCAGCAGCAAGAGCGACTGTTGGGAACGGGCGCGACACGCTTTTTTGGGAGGATCGTTGGCTCGACGGCTATCGGATTCAAGACCTCGCATCGCGCGCATATGGCTCGGTCCCGGCAAGGATCAGAGGGACACGGACAGTATTTGAGGCCGTCGCGCACGGCCGGTGGGCCACGGACATAGGGCCTATTGGTGACATGGCCGGAATCGAGGAGTATATGAACATCTGGCACAGGATTGGGGTGGTGCAGCTCTGGGAGGAAATTGTGGATTTCATCTCCTAGTCATGGGAAACGAGTGGCGAGTTCTCGGCCCGGTCGGCATACGCGGCAAGATTTGCCGGACAGCAGGTGTTCCCCACGGCGGCTTTCACTTGGCGTTCGAAGACTCCACTCCGATGCCGTTTCTTTGCATGGTTAGCAATCATGAACAGGTGCTGGACGTCGAACAGATTGGCGAGGCGAGGGCTACCACACCAGGACGCCTGCCCATTTTGTGATCAGCACGACGAGACGATCGGGCACCTACTCGTGGAGTGTGTGCTGGCACGGGAGGTTTGGTCCCGCATCTTCACGGCCTTGCGCATGCCAGCTGGTGCGCCGCAGGCAGGAGAGACACTGCAGGACTGGTGCACAAGGCACGGCTCGCTTGGGCGTAACGCGAAAACAATCCGCACCGTATGTCTGCTCACCCTGTGGGAACTATGGAAGCACAGCAACGTCATAGTGTTTGACGAGGCGAATGTAAGCGTTACACGCCTTATGGAGCGAATAGGAAGCAAGAGTAGAGCTTGGATGCAGGCGGGCATATTGAGAGGGGACCTTGCAGCGGCCTTCATAGTGGCACCGGAGTGGGCACATGGCGAGTAGTCGGTTTAGTGCTTAGGCGGATGGCGACGAAACGTCGGTGATTATGTAATGTAACTGTGGAGGGCTCTCCCCCTTTCTTCTTTAATATATGATACACACACTCGTGCGTATTCGAGAGAAAAAAAGTTCGACGTGATATGCAACTTCAAATGGATGCCTGCTATGTCTGCCTCTAGGAGGAGGATATTGTTTTTCGACAAAGGAAATGTATTAATATCGAGATATCAATTACACCCAACTTTTGCATAACATAATGTCATAGAGACATTACGGATGCACACAGCCAAAAGACAAAAAAAAGATCCCACTGCAGTGATCAATTCCTTGTAGCTGCCTCCAAGAGGAGGATATCCTTGACCATATCTCAAGCATTGCGTGGCGGCAAGCCCCCGTGCCTACGCAACATGTCTTGTTGATCATATTATTGAAGAACTTAGTGCTTGAGAGGGGCTGAAGCGGTGTGGAGTTAGCGTTTGTTATTTTGGTGGGGTGTTCTTGTTGCACTGTGCGCAGTGTAGATAGGGTTCTTCTACATTTTTATTGTTGCCTTCTATAAAAATATGTGGTAGTGATCTAAAAGGTCGTATATTAGTTTACGGAGAGAGTACTCCATTGGCATACTCTAAAAAAAAACTTCATAGTTTGATAAGACGATAACCTGGTATATTAGATCGATGTCCTATTCAAATGAGATTCCGATAGATATCCAGCGTGATGAGAATGTGATGCACCCGCTTCTCTTTCTCCCGCCAGCTGCATTTGAGCAGTCTCATGCATCCCTTCTTACGCAAGATATCACCATCTCCACGTCGTATCATCGCCGCCACAAGCCAGCCACCTCGGTCTTCTCCTTCCCCATCCATCAGATATCACGATCTCCAACTTCCCCTCGAGGCACGAGGGATTCAACCCCCTTGCCTCACTCACCGCGCTTTGCGAAGCTGTGTCGATCAAGTCATCATGCCGTTTCCTCCTTGGCCGGTGCTAGCTCCGGAGCTAGGCATGGCCAGATCTTGGGGTCAGATCATAGCTGCCGCCCCAGCAGACACGCCTTGATCAATCTCATCACGGCTGGTATTTCCATGCATGTGATAACACAACTCTTGGAGCAGAGTGTGCTGGGAGTTTACACTGGTAAGTTGATGTTTTTGGTGCATGCAGAGCAGCCGCTAGATGCACTACGGGCTATAAGAATGCCTTGCAGCAAATACATCGCTTGGAATTAAGAACAGAGGTTGGTACGTAGTGGATGACTTTGTGTATTAGCTAGCGTAGCGCTAGCCTATCATGCCAAACAGCGGAAATGAGTTGTTACTTAAGCCCATGCTGCTATAGCAACTAAAGTACCAGACACTCCCTTTCCGCGGCTGCTAGAAAGCAAGTTCGGTTGGCAATGCAGAGGTTAGTTAATTAGACAGTAGATCGGAAAGGGTGCACACCAAACGTGCATGGTCCAATATATTTCTGTGGACATGATGACATTATAAAACACACATATAGTAAGTATATATAGTAGTAGGAAAGCACCCTCACCTAAGAGGCTAAGAGGCAAAGTGAAAGCACACAGTAACAGCACTGAACGAATGGGCAGTAAGAAAACATTATCCTCGTCAACCTTAATTATTCGTATCGCCAAGAGCAACCTCGTCATCCTCTGTTTCTTCCTACTACGGCGTTCGACGCGGCGAGCACGGGAGAGCTCAACACAATGGCCACCTAATGGTGCTGAGGGTCCGATCCCCCGGGGCTCAGGCGCTTGGACTCTGCCGCCGTGCCGACCTGCCTCTGCCCCTCGCCGGGCACCTTCATGGATACCTCAGTGACGCCAGCGCCACCAGTGGCGGACGGCGCTTCTCTCAAGACCCTAGCCGACTCCAAGGGCACGGCGGCAGCGAGCAGCAGCACGGCGCAGATGAAGAGCCCCAAGCCGGTGGTGCGTGCCATCGATTGCTTCGGGGAGGCTGGCGCTTGATCAGAGGCCGCTGTGAGACGCAGCGACAATGTATGCCCCTATCTTTCGTGCAAAGATGAGCTAACTGGTGCACGCAGGGTCGTCGATGCAACGACACTGCAACTCTGCAAGGCAATGGGTTCTGGAGCTAGCTAGGAAGTACGAATCATGCCTAAGCTATGGACCGACTTATATACACGGGGCGTTATGGACTCCACGTAAGAGATTTTGATAAATCACTACACCGGTGGGATATACCGGTTAGACAGTTGCATCGGCGGCCGTTCTCATTTAGCAAAAAGTTCACTAAAAAATGCCTCCATTGTGGCACCCGGCCAATAGCCAGGCCGATCTCCTGAGTGCATGCGCTTCAACCACTCGCACATTGTCTTCTCGATCAATCAGAGGCGACCAATGTGTGTGTATGCCCGGCGATAGTACGTGCACGGAGCAAAGGCGCAACCACAACCGGCCGGCTTGGACGCATGCGCCTCCCCCCTCCCTATCAGATATCACCTGCCTAAAGGCCGGCTTGGACGGTTATCGGTGTTTTTTGGTTCAGGCGCCTTTGCAGCTCCATAGGTCGGATACGACGATCGAACTCAGCAAATTACTCCCAACTTTTGAGTAGATATATCAATCTCCGTCAAAAAAAATCTCGTCCATGATTCGATACACGCATTCAACCTTTTGCTGATGATCCAACGAATGGAAGAAAAGGGGAGCCCAACATTGGAGGAGAAAGGTAGGCTAGGTGTATGGTTGAGCCAATAGGACTGACAAACCATGTGAAAAGCCATTGCTGCTCGAGATTGCTTTGGCTTTTGTGGCTTCAGCTATCAAGCCGTAAATAGCGATAACCTCTTTTAATTCCAGCAATAACCTTCCATACTCAATGGGTTCCTCCACAGCCTCCACACCAGCACCACCTTCGACTACTTGGGGCCCTACCCTACCCTACTTAGCCAAGCCCCAAGCAACTGGACCGAAAAACGATGTAAAACACATTGGCTTTTGGCGTTATACCACCCATTTTAAGTGGAGACCGTCGCTATTGCTTTCATCCTTGGGAAGACCACGCATATTGTGACGTGCACTAGTTCACGCAAAATCGTCTAGTAAAAAGGCAATAAATCAAAGATCGTTAGGGCCCTCTTCCCACGTGAACCAAAATTAAGAAAACACAACAGGTATTGCTGACACCCACCCACTATGTTTTACGTTGGTAATCACCCAAGCCTGCCTGGCAGTGCTACCAAGTGTACTGCAGCTAGACAACCCACATACTACCAAGTGTACTAGAAATGCCAAAATTTACCACTTGTAACACACCAACTTACAAAAAGGTAGAGGTACCAAAGTTAACCAGCTTTTAATCTACGAATCGAGATTAAGAAGGAATGGGATGCCTAGTCACCAACCATAATTATTCCATGCTTAATTGTTATCGTTAACTTTACCCTTAGATTAATGGTTGATCCAATGTGAAACTAGACTTCTTTTCAATTGCATTTGATACAGGATTTAACCACAGATGGCACCGGGGATTGACTAGTCACCTCAACAACTGAACTAAACTTCGCACACATGCACTCTTGGATTTTGTCATCCATTTGAGTATTCAGGTCTTGTCCTAGTGGAATCGACCCAACTACTAATTCCAGCATTCTCCAAACAACTGCTAGCTATAACATGCAAGCAAAGTACCTCTACAAGAGCAAGTAATGTGACTACATTTGCTATTCAGTAGTGTTTGAACTTTGTCTCAGTATTAACTATCAAGTACATGCTGAACCCTATATATGTCCTTTAGTTGCATTTACATTACCCGTGTTCCTCCAGGATGAAGCATCTTTTCTCCCACAGTACTCCCGCATCAATGCTGCCAGAACAAAATATTACTGGGTTACTATAAACTATGGAATATGCTGGAGGAAGCTTCATATTGGCAGAATATGAAGATACTTTACTACAACTGCTAACAGAACTGAACTGCCTGTAAACAGAAGGCAACTTCTCAAGGTAGTCCGCGCATAAAATTTATTACAAGCTATGCATCCTTTTGAACTGCAACTGAAAGTACTGAACCAATGCAAGTACTGTATAAAAGAACAAGTAGCCTACTTCAAAAGGGAAAAAGCTATCTTTAGGAATATATGCCACTAGTAACCACTTAAGTGGTAACTCCAGTGCTATGAGAGACCCCAATAAACATATACGATTGGCAATTGAAACAATAGGGCATTGGTTGATATAGCTGATGGAAACCACAGGGTTGTCCAGCCAATTGATATTAGCCCTAAACAAGATGAAGTCATCTGACAAGGATGCATGCAATGCAAGGCATGCTGTACAACATGCGTAAATAAGTGATTCAGAACCCACACTTCTACTAAATAACAAAATGATATTATGCGCTAATGCCAGCCTAAACAAGAAGATAGAAGTCATCTGACAGGGATGCATGCAATGCAAGGTAAGCTGTCCAATATGTGCAAGTAAGCAATCTGGAACCACAGTTCTACTAAATAACATAATGCTAAAATGTTAAACGAAAAGAATAAAACCAGATAGAAGTATTACATAATGGTATAAACTAAAACGCCAAACATCCCTACAAGTGATCAGAAATGGGTTTATGCAGGTGGGAAAACAAAACATAGCATGCCAACCAGTTGCTACTCACACCATAATCTGTATAGTTGATGATACTTTTCAGGAAAGTCTGAAAGTGTGGTGTGTTTCATGCTTCCAACAGACAAATTCTAAATTCAACAAATCAGTAGGTAACTTTGCATACCAAATCATTAAAGAAGGTCAAACTAGCATAGAAAAAGCAATATAGATATCCCACGCACTCGTGTGACTGGTTCTCGCTTCCAAGTAATTACAGTGTCTAGCACTTTTTAAGGTACTTTAGAAGAACAAAAAGAGACCCGAACTAGGATCGCGTATGGCAATTGCACATATTCTGATGCATGGAGTTGCAGTATATTGAGCTTCCATAACTTTGCTTATTAAGTTCATAGTTCTACAGCAAACCATCATGTAGGAATAAACCAGTATTTGCTAATCGAACTAATAGAGCACCAATGTGTGGAAATGAACATCTCCAAGTTGTGCTGCAAAGGTATTTATCAATTATTTTGAAGATAATACTCCATGCTGGTAATGATCCGAGGCTACTATAGACCAACATAAATGCAGCATTCAGGTCCCTCCACTCCAAGATATCTAGACTTCTTTGTATAGTTCTATTACTTTCTGGCATCTACTATCCCATAATGGATTGCTGGTAAACAAGTAATTTTAAGCCGTAACTGTTAAGTAAAACAAAGAACAAGATGGTAGGATCAGAAATCCAAAGGGTTCAAAAACGAAGAACTACAAGAAAATATAGAAAGCTAAGCTCAAGATGACTCAGACTAGGAGCTAAGCATGTATTGACCATGTCCAGTTTTGCATTGGAACCAGTCTGCATTCAATGTCATGATGTTCGGGAAAACAAGTAAACAACAAAGGTTATTAAGGGCAAAATGGGGGAAATGGCACTTGAAAAATATGGTTTCGGCCCAAGGGCAAACATAGTGAAAAGGAGTTTTCGAGGCCAGGGACACATATAGTGAAATGAAGGAAGCATACCAAATCAGAAGCATATAAATGGAATAGGGTGTTAACTTACAATATCCATTGTGACAATTTCCTCAAATAAGTGCTTGGATCTCATGCTGTCGGCATATTTCTGAAGAGCAGAAAGGTTCTTCTGGTGAAGGAATCCCAAGTTTAACATCCATGTATGTGAATATACAGTAGTAACATGTGAATTAGTTAGAAGTAGGAAAGGATATTTTCTCCTCAAACATTGGGTGGTTTAGCATCAACAGCATATTGTTGTTAACAATAGCCCGAACTGCTAGTTCTTTAGCTTCCGTGTGTTTCTTTTTCATCAAAATGCACATCTGCATGATACGACATGAAAACGTAAATATCTCAAGTGTTAATTCAGATCCTCTACACATCAACACGTGTATTCACGTAGAGTAAGAAAATACAAATTGCATCGAGGATAAAATTACTAGTACTGCACTATCAATAAGGAAACAAATAACCATCTTAGTCACTACTGAATACTGATGATATTCATTTATCTGCATGACACCGTGACATTAATGATCTGGAGAAGATGCATTCTGCGCCTTTTGCAAGTTGTACCATCTACATTTTCACCCTCCATATTTCTCATGTGATCAAGGGGAGCAAGAGTCGTCTTAAATATTAATGTTAAAATACAAGTAAAGTGACACGAAATATAATAAATATGGGAAAGCAGCCCCTGAAATGTTCCGAAGTCCAACCGTGCAGTTCCAAAGCTATATCAGTTTTAAGGTGGGTAAGGCTCAGTCACACAAACTAACAACCCCAACTGCTAGTTTGCATTCTCGTAACAGATTTTCCGACAAGGATAATAAAGCATTCGTTGGCAGATTTACTCACATCTTCAAGCTGTTTTCTACAAGCCTCAGCTTTCTCTACATTTCCATCATCTTCTAACATGGCAGGCAACTCCAGATCTGAAATGTCACCCATCTCCCGTATTGTGGAAGAAACTGCATTATCCATACGAGCTTTCGGAGTTCCACTTTGAATCTAAGCAGTGAAATCAAGAAAAATGAGGGGACGTGAATAACTGAATACTACCTCCAGTTCCAAACATAAGTCACTTTTGTCTTTCTGACAATCTCAAGATGTGCTTATATCTGCTACTTTCGTCTTGTAGAATTGCTACTCTTAGTTTCTAGTTATCAAAACATGAAAGCGGCAAACCGCTTGCTCAATATAGTCGAAAAACATGAGACTACAAACTTATTGACGTAGTGATATAAAATATTGTGTGGAGGAAGGTTTTCATGACTAATATCTTTTGATATTATTTTTCTGTCGGATCTAGAAACTTAATACAAATTAATGGTCGTTTTTATAAATGTTTGACTGTGTACCAAGGCAACCTTTGGAACTGGAGGTAATAATAGAACAACTAAGGAATATTCAATACACTTACTGTTTGATTCCCCAACTCTGGAACAGTTTGCGGTGATATTCTACACGATAAATTGCAAACTTGTTATTTCCAATAAAAGAACTACTCTAAAAGTACATTGAATCTACTAGATGTTGTCGGACCAACAACCTCACAGCTGGAGATCTCACAACGCGTTTCAGCACAGCAGGGGCTTTTGGATCTGGGATTGATTCCTGAGAAGGGTAGTTGACAGCATGAACAGAAGTACCAAAAATTATACTCCTATACTATAGAACACAGTTACACAGATAACGAAACTATATATGTTCTTTCCATTGTAGCTTGGGTAAGTATTTTACAGAAAAAAAGATATTTATTGTCCAGGTCTAAATGATTGATAATCTACACAATATGATCATGTCAATTGGTTGAAATCCCAAGTCTAAGCTTGAAGATCGACCATGATAGAATAGCACTCTGGCACTCAAAATATAATACCAAATTCAAAACATAGTGCAATTTAAATTTCACATATCTAGATTAAAGAATTGCATGCGCTGATTGATCATATAGTTGAAGAGACAGGCCAATAGGCACTCTCTGTAGTTGCATCGTAGATCTCTTAGATCTGGCACATGATCTAATCAGTTTGCAGTATCAAGATACGGCAATCTCTACATTGATATATTATTTAACACTTGTAACTCCAGGGTAAAGTTTTATACGGATACAACACTTCAGCACATTATGAAATAAGCGAGTACAAACACTCAACACAATGTGGAAATGAACAATGCAATGTTTGCATTTAGAGAATGTAACTCTTTGCAATAATATGAATCACAGCCTTCAAAAGAAGGCAATTAGGATAAAGCAAAGAAGGAAACAAGCTTAAGCATAAAAGAAAATGTGTTTGATGATATAAAACTGCACAGAACAAAAAGAACCTCGGGCATGTTTTGCCTAATGGACGGGCTAAGCAATGCAGCTTTTCCTTCAACAAAGGAGTTTGGGATCTTGTGTGCCCTTACAGGGGAACCCTTGCTCCCACTCAATTTTACCGAATCTTTATCCAGAAGCAAGCCAGACTTTGGACTTCTGGTGCCTACTTTTGAAACTCTACATTCAGGAAAATAATTCAGTCCCCTTTCACATAACATTCCTAGAACAAAAAACATGATATATTGGAGTAGAGATAACCTTGATCCGGCCAGTTGGAAAGTTGTTGGTCTGTTATCATCTTTGGAAGGAGTGCCTTGTATCATATCAGAGGTGTTGCTGCCTTTTAGGAGCATCTGACTTGTTAGTGAGTTATTTCCACTGGTATGTGCTGTACTGCTTGGAGCATTCTTAATGGATGGGTTGCCTGCACTAGGTGGCTCAAATCTGAAAAAGATGCATATATATTTATCAGTGGTTGACAATATCTCCCAACAAGATTTGTAGACTGTCTTAACAATAACAAGAGAAGCGGATAAATCCAGAAATAGATGGGCATACAAACTTACGATGACTGACTTGTTCAAGATTCAAGTGGTCCAGTCTGGTTTGGACCAGTTACTGCACCTCTAAACCTCTTGCAAAACCACAGGTCCACGGTTCGGCCCGCACCTCATCTAAGAGGGCCACGGGTAAACCTAGGTTCGACCCTAATAATTAGTAAACGGGCGCATGCCGGCGAGGATGACCCGGCGCCGTACGCGCATATCGTGTTCCCACCAGCTCCGGGATAGAGCAGGGTGAGCGCCCCCAGTCTGGCAGCAGCAAGACGTCCATTTTTGGCTCTGTGGGGCGGTCGCGGGCTGTGGGCGTGGTGGTGACCGTGGCGCCGTGCACGACGCGAGACGGACGTGTGGCCAGCGTGGCGGCACGAGCTGCAGGACGTGTGCAGGTGCGTATACTGGTCGCAGCTGACGGTGTGGCGGTGCATGTGGTGCCACAAACGACGCCGAGACAGACGTGCGGCCGGCGCGGCGGCATGAGCTGCAGGCAAGCGCTCCGTCGAGCCGTCGTGGGCAACGGGCGTGGCTGTGGCTGTGGTGCGGCGGACAACGCCGATACGAACGTACGGCCGACCCGGCAGCACAAGCTGCAAGGCGTGCGTGGGCGTCGCCAGAAGCAACCACCCGTGTTGGAGCATGGCCGGCGGCGCCTCACAAAGCACGAAGAAGGAGCGGTTCGACCCTAGGGTCAAAAGGATATGGCCCTCTTGGACCCTAAAGGTTATATGGGCCGTCAGGTTACCCTCTTGGTGCCAAAAGCCAGGTCCGGTCCACCGGGCCAAGGGGTCGCACCGGACCACCTGAATCATGACTAACTGTTACAGAGAACTCGAAATACCAATTAAGAACTGGAAAAGGTCGTACTTTATTCTAGAGATATGGTAAACCATGAGTGCGTCAAATATCAAGAATTATGCCATGTAGGATTGTCAGGAAGTAAATCCAAAGTACAGTTGTTAGTTACAACTCAAATGCAATGGGGGTCCTTTCCACGAGGATCACATTCACTGCGGTAAGTGACTTCCTATTACTACATTGCTACCGTGTAAACTATACTATGATTCTAAAAAAGGGCAGCCTGACGCACATAGCTCCCGCTTGCGCAGGATCCGGGGACGGGTCCGACCACTTTGATTCTTTTGTACGCAGTTTTTCCCTACATTTCTGTAAGAGGCTGTTTCCAGGACTTGAACACGTGACCACATGGTGCTGGTCACAAGGCAACAGCTTTACCGCTGTGCCCTTCTATACTATGTGATTCTAAAAATGGCGTAATGACATGCGGAACTTATTAGCTACCAATGCTGTCGAAAGTTGAGAATGATACATATTACTGCAACAAAGAGCATTATGTCATTAGTGTAAACTCGAAAGGTAGAAAAATGCATGTGATGCAAGTCCACTCTATTCAATGCATCAGTTGCTTCTCTGCCACCAATTTTTTTTTTCTATATGATCCAGAAATGGACTGGGTTCCACTATCAAGAGATAACAAAACCTCTGCCACCACATCTATGAATGATACAATGAAAATCAAAATATTTAAGGTAGTCACACTTTTGATGTATAAGGACACACATAACGCATAAACCATAGCCCTGCATAAAGCCATAAACTCAATAAAAGTTTGTTGAAAGACCAACTTTAGGCCTCCTTTCGTTCATAGGATAGGGAAATCATAGGAAAATGGAAGTCATAGGAAATGAGATGACATGTACTATCTCAGTTCCTATAGGAAAAAAGAGGTCATTTGGTTCATAGGATAGGAATTTTTCCATTAGGTCCATAGCTAATGTTTTTTTCCCTTTGAAATGGGAAGGATAGGAACCAATCCTACATAAAAATAGGAATCCATTCCTGCAAACCAAATGGCTGTATAGGAAAAAAAATCTTTTAGAAATCCTATCCTATGAAATTCCAACAAACCAAAGGAGGCCTTAGAATGATATTTCTGTCGGTTCAATGTTAGGTAAGTTCATACACGGTGGGACTTCAGAAAAAATCTTATGAAAACTATATCATCATGTCATCATCATAATATGGAGAAAATACAGCAGCGTTGAGCATACCCAGATAAACATGTGCATATATTCCAACTCAGCACATTGTTGTACTTTGAAGGGTGAATAATTACGTACCCATGTTTGGCATTCATGGAGGTGGTTGACAGTCCCTGTAATCCTGGCTTGCAGTATGTTTTTGCCGGCATGATTTTATGTTTATCAGGCTCTGCATGCTTGTGTTCCCTGCATTGGAAAACACTCATTAGTGACAGTTTTATCATTTTATAAGTACATGCTAGCATGCCAATCTATCAATTACCTGTTCAGGTCTGTAGGATGTGTATTTGTCTTTTTGATCATGTTATTGGCACCACTTAGTTGATTTAAGGTAGTCTCTGAAGTTATTTGGGGAGGCCTGCTTGCTTTCGTATTTGCAGACTTGGACAGAAGAGAAAAGGTTCCTGCTTCATTCACTAGTGTAGGTTTAACATTTCTGATTTCCCTGCATAAATGTATCACAACACATTCGCCTAGTAAGAGATCAACACACAAAACTAGAAGCTAGGTCACAAACAAGTAAATCAAAATATGATACTCAACAAAACCATGGGTTCCATGAAGCATTTGTTGTGCGTAATGATGTATGTGCAATGTACTTAATCCAACATTAATGCTCTAATTTAAGATAGACTTTTCTTGTCAAACAAACAACAGTCAACACTAGGTTGAAGGTTTTTATTTTGCTGAGAAAGAAACTTCTGTGAAAGATAAACCTCTGCATTGTTGAAGATAGATTCTTTGGACCTGAAGTCCCTTTCTCAACATTCTTCGTCCCGCATGATGTCTTCCTTAGAGGCTTCATTGAAGTGCCTCTACAACATTGGTTACCATGACTTCCTTCATTAAGAGATGTACTTTCCTCCACAGGCTCATTCTGGTTATTTTGAGAATCTGATTGGCCCCCTGATCTTCTTGAGATGGGGACATTCTCAGTGCTGTTGTTTCTGGATTGTGAACTAACTGATTGCTCACTGCTATTATTCTCCCTTGATGTTATATTAACTTTACTAGGGTCCACTGGTAGAGCTTCCTTGCTGCTCTCAGGAACTGCTACCGCTTTCGAATGTGTTGGATCTTCACCAGATACAGCAGCGAAAGGAAAACTGTGAGAAGAATTGTTGACAACTGGTTTTGTTGGATATGTCTCATTAGAGTGCTCTTCAAGCACATCATTTGACACCATATCTACTTCAAGTTGGTCCACACTTGCAGGATTGATGCTGAAAAAATGATGCATTTTTCGTTAGATGGCTCGGTAGTGTTAATACTTAAAGTCAGACAACTGCCGTTCATTAGATTCGCCTACCTTGTTAAATGAGCAGGCTTCAAAGTGCAAGCATTCTGTATTTGTATTTGTTCCTTACTCTTACCATCTTCAGGAACATCAGTGCCCTTCCCTGAAATACCACTTTCTGGATCCTTGATACCCTCTGAAGAGATAGGGTTAGTTTTTTCTTTAGGTCTGCTCATACCATTTTCCTCGAAGCCCAACTTTGTGTCAAGATTGAAGTTGCCCAGCCTTTAAGGAAACAAAATAAACAAAATGAACAGCTAATTGCGTGAACTTTATGAGAAGAACAGTCTTCATCAGCCAGAATAACTTACTCATTAAAATCAAAGGAAAAGGAGAAGTTGTCTTTTTCAGTTACTTTTCTCCCTTCAGAAAGCTCATCGCCGTTTGAACTGTTGTTCTTCGCTTTTTTCTTGAGAGGACTAGAGAAATCTAAATCAGACATGCCCATTTTAAATGATGATAATTTGTCAAAGGCTCCATCAAGTCCAAAATCATCACTGGACAAAGAAAGAGATTGTCAGCACCATATGAACAGTAGATAGTAACTAATTTCCACTTGTTTGCACCAAATGTTAAGGAAACTTTGAAGCGCAATACTCACAGATTCTCAAAGCTAAACTTCTTGCTACTCTTTGGAGCTGACTCGACATCAAAGTCAATTGTATCTTTTCCTGATTTTGGTAACTTCCAAGATGAAAGAAAATCATTGCCAAAGTCTTCATCTGCCAATAAATAACATGAATACACCAGGTTAAATCATTACAATCTTTGAAATGCATTTTCCAAGTCTACAGGACAGCTCATGTAGTAGATTTAATTTCTCGAGGGTAAGCAGGAAACAAATACAATGGACATGACTCATACACAGCATCAATCAGAAATCTTCAATATAGCAGTCTAAGATTAGTTTGACTATGGTGCAGCATAATAAGGAAACAAGGTGCCCGGATGACCTAGTATCATAACACAATAATAACAAGATACATACCAAGGGATGAACTTGTATATTTAGCATTCGCATTAGAGGCAGCTCTTTTTCGTGATTCATCCATGGTTCCCACAAACGTGGACTGCATGCCAAAGGAAAAGGAAAATACATTAGGAGCCACTAAAGACACAGAGTGGAAGAGGAACCATGTATGCCAGTATTATTAACATTCTCAATAACTAGATACAGGAAATATCCAAATACATTTGCAAATGCTGGTGATGTTTAATTATGCTGGTGACACCTTAGGAATAGGTCAATTCAGATTTGTTTTTTCCCACCACTATGCTTAATAGGAAACAAAGCACATGTTAAATATAGAGAGACATTAAACAATAGAATAAAAAAACATTAAAGGGTCTATCGACTGACTAGTAGATTTTCAATGACCCTATCTCTCTCTCTGAGATCATACCTCTATTCAGCTTACATTACCTAGTTTTAAACAATAAAACCTATCTGCTCATGTTTTCAGAGATAATAGGCAATCTCATCAAGGCGCTTAATGGGTAGGACCTCACCAAAGATCCAGAAAACAGCAACAATGGGGAACGTGAAAATCTGACAGGCGACAAATAATATGAGCACATTCCATTCAGAGCACCAGCTCATTTCTTGAAACTTGAAAGTAGAAAGTTACTATGATCGATAAAAACATCAAGTGGGCCATAGAAGTGAACGCTTGAACTAACTAGAACTAAACTGAAAACAATTTTGGTTTGCAATGTCATCCTAGATACCAGTAGATGGTTGCAGAAGAATGACAATAATTTTAAACAACAAACTACAAGTTAACTTTGACCTTCACAGTCAGAACATATTTCTTTTATCAGTGGAATAATTAAAATTACTGGACAAACTTTGTAGCAAGGGGCCTCTATTTGACATTTTGACAATAGACTTAGGATCAAATGAAGTTTGGTAAAGCAAGTCTATGCGAATCAGAGTTTGACAGCAGGCTACACGGTTAAACATTGAGAACTTATAGAACACTTAATGCGCCCTTTTAACCATGAGATGCACGAAAATAAGGAGAGCAGTATTGAAGATCCCTCCAATAAGATTTGAAAACCAGGAGTACTAATGTCCTTTAGAGGTTTGTAGTATTGTCAGCTACAGTAATATCTTTTGTAGGCGGTCTTCGAATTTTTCAGTTTCCAAATTGCTCATCCATACATTAAATGAACATGGAATTCGAAGAAATGCCCTAATTATATTTCGTTAACAGGAAAACCACTTTGCTGAGTCGAATCGAAACAGCAAATAGCTTCAGCAAAATGGCAACGGCAGGGGTTGAAAAACAGCACGACTCCAATGACACTAGCTACTGCTCATAAGAGCCCATGAGGCAATCAAACAAGATCATGAAACTTGTCGGAATGCTAAAGCCATGCGAACACCCAGGAAACTATCACAATTATGCCACTGCTTGCTGGTTGCGGTACACCGTAATCAAAACGAAGGAAACATTTGATCAAACAGCGTGCGCGCGCAAACACGCACGGAACGGGTGGTGTAGAAGACCTAGAGGTGGCGTGGAGAGTAGAGACGTCCCTTAATCCTGCACCAAACCTTCCCAAAATCCACGCAAAAAGTATTGAGCAGAAATCGCCCTAGATTAACGGCAAAAACGCACCAAACAGGGGCGGATCTAGAAGGTGTCGTGGGTGCTCGGTTTCGCACAGCGGGAAGGGAAGAGAAGGGGTGGGCACACCTGGTGGGTGCTCGTCGCCGGCGAACGGCCCGACGAATACCTAGGCACCTGGCGTAGGTCGGCGGCGGTCGGCCAGTCGTTGCCACGAGAGAGAGAGAGAGAGGAGAGCGAGAGCGAGCGCGCGCGCGCCTACACGCGTGGTGAGGTGAACGGAAGAAGAAAAGACAGGGGGGTGAAGTGGGTGAACAGTGAACACAGTCCGGGGCTTATTTTCTTTTTTGAGAATTGGAGCGGGCCTGATCGATCGAGGTGAGTAAATTGCATGTTTCATCCTTGTACTCGCTGGTCTGTAACAAAACCATCCTCGTAGTCGAAAAATGCTCTAATACGGTCCTGAGACTTGCAAATACG